>NW_015168658.1:855591-905091 GCF_001447785.1 Gekko japonicus | reverse complement strand
CCTCTGAAGTTTGCTCAATTTCATGTTCGTTGCATCTTTGACACTGTCTAACCATCTCATCCTTTTCCGTCCCCGTCTTCTTTGACCTTCAATCTTTCCCAGCATCAGGGTCTTCTCCACTGAGTGCTCCCTTCTCATTTGGTGGCCAAAGTATTTGAGCTTCAGTTTCATTATCTGGCCTTCCAGGGAACAGTCAGGGTTGATCTCCTTTAGGATTGACTCATTTGATCTCCTTGCAGTCCAAGGGACTACTTCCCCTTCTATTTGCCAAGGAGGCGCTACCTGGAGGCAACCCTAGGAGAACTCATGCTCACCACCAAAAGCGAGCTTGGCCAGGTCCAGGTTGGGAAATCTCTGGAGATCTGGGGGTGACCCTGGGGAGGGGGGGGGGGTTGGGAAGGACCTCAGTGGAGTATCATACCATAGAAGCCACCCTCCAAAGTAGCCATTCTCTCCAGGGGAAATGATCTCTGTAGTCCGGAGCTCATTTGTAATTCTGGGAGATCTTCAGACCTACCTGTACCAAACATTAGGGGCCAAACTTGCTTTTCTAGGAATTGGGGTGGGTGGGCATGATTAGGGTTCCTGTTTTCCTGCTTCTGGTGAGATCCCTCCAGCTAACTGGAGACTGTGCCCACCGATGCTCGCCTAATTGTCCTGAGGGGGGAAAGAGGGGCAAAGTCCCCCTCAACTTAGCAGGAAGTTCTGAGCTACAGAGATCTTGGCAACTCCTACAGCTACCCTCGTCAGCCAGTTTGGCGTGGTGGTTAGGAACGCAGACTCTAATCTGGGAGAACCGGGTTTGATTCCCCCACTCTTCCACTTGCAGCTGCTGGATGACCTTGGGCAAGCCATAGTTCTGTCAGAGCTGTCCTTGAAAAGGAGCAGTTTCTGTCAGAGCTCTCTCAGCCCCACCGCCCTCCCAGGGTGTCTGTTGTGGGGAGGGGAAGGGAAAGGAGTTTGTAAGCCGCTCTGAGACTCCCTTGGGTAGTGAAGGGCAGGGTATAAATTTAATCTCCTCCTCCTCCTCCTCCTCGATCTTTGGGAAAGGGTGGAGCCTGAGGAAGGCGGGGTTTGGGGAGGGACGGGAAGGGGCCATAGGCGTGGAGAAATCAGCATTGATAATAAGACGGGAAACCTAGTTCTCGATTCAGTCCAGGAGGGTGCATTGTCTGGAGCTTTATTATCCGTTGCAATTCAGCAGTCTCTCTATGAAGCCATAGAGTCCAATGTCCACAGTGCCCATTTTGTCCAGGTGTGCTGATCTTTGTTGCCTGGGGATAGGTTATAATGGCAACCCTATGTCCACACAGACAAATCTCAGATAGGATGATTTACGGTAGAACATAAGTACATAAGAGATGCCAAAGTTGGATCAGGCCAAAGGCCCATCCAGTCCAACACTCTTTTGTCCCACAGTGGCTAAAAATACCAGGTGCCATCAGGAGGTCCAGCAGTGGGGCCAGAACTCCAGAAGCCCTCCCACTGTTGCCCCCCCCCAAGCACCAAGAATACAGAGCATCCCTTGCCCCAGAGCCCCTATCTATACCTTGTGGCTAATAGCCACTGATGGACCTCTGCTCCATATGCTTATCTAATTCCCTTTTAAAGCCGTCCCTGCTTGTAGCCGCCACCACCTCCTGTTGTTACATAAGAACATAAGAGATGCCAATGTTGGATCAGGCCAAAGGCCTATCCAGTCCAACACTCTTTTGTCCCACAGTGGCTAAAAATACCAGGTGCCATCAGGAGGTCCAGCAGTGGGGCCTGGACACTAGAAGCCCTCCCACTGTTGCCCCCCCCCAAGCACCAAGGATACAGAGCATCATTTGCCCCAGCCTGAGAGTCCCTATCTATACCTTGTGGCTAACAGCCACCGATGGACCTCTGCTCCATATCTATATATCTAATAGCCAAGTCGCCCCCTTGCGTGCGGATACTTATTTCCGCACATCGGGGGCACCTGGGGGGGAGGGAGATTTTCGTGCACACTTGGGGCAGTCCTCAGGTGTGCACAAAAATCTGAAAAGTTGGAAAAAATATTGGGGGGTAAATCCCCCCAAAAGTAAAACAGCGTCCTCTGCGCGTGCGCAGGGAATGCTCTTGGAACGGCTTCGGCAGAGGCAACAGGAGGGGAGGGGGTGGGGGGAAGGCTTGGCCAATCGGCGAGGCCTCGCTGCTGCGACTGCTGCCAGCCAGGGAGGAAAGTAAAAGTTGGCCGGGCCAACGAGGCCTCGCGGGGGGGAGGGTGAGGCGGTCGGGAGGGAAGGAGACATCTCGGTGGGCTGGGAAGGGGGAAAGCTTGGGGGAGGAGAAACTTTGCGGGCTGCCAAGGCCTTGCCGCGCGGGGAGGGGACAAGGAGAGAGGGATAAACGGAGACATTTCGGTGGCCCAGCAAGGCCTTGCCGCCATGGGGGGAAGGGGGACAGCTTGGAGGGCCGGAGAAGCGCTGCTGCCGCCGCCGGGGAGGGAAGTTCGGCAGACCAGCGAGGCGCCGCTGCTGCTGCTGCTGGGGGAGGGGGAAGCTTGGCAGGCTGAGGTCAGGCCTCGCCATGGGTTCCGGGGATGGGGGGGAGACAGGGGAGAAGGCTCACCTGCGGGTGCTTCTCCCGTGGAGCGTCTCTCCCCCCCCCCGCGAGTATCGCGGGTCCCGCCTCTTGTGCTTATCTAATTCCATTTTAAAGCTGTCCGTGCTTGTAGCTGCCACCACTTCCTGTGGCAGTGAATTCCACATGTTAATCACTCTTTGGGTGAAGAAGTACTTCCTTTTATCCGTAATGACCATGTAATATCCATCCATGTGTGGGTCATCTTGTGGAATGAGCCTTTCTTCCCGAGGAAGAAGAGAAAGATCTACAAAGGCTTTTTAAGACAAGAGACGTTCAGAGGTGGTTTGCCCTTGCCTGCCTCTGCATGGAAAGATCTAGAAGAAGAAGAACAGAAGAGATTGGATTTATACCCCACTGTTCACTACCCAAAGGAGTCTCGGAGCGGCTGACAATCTCCTTCCCCTCCTCACAACAGACACCCTGTGAGGTGGGCAGGGCTGAGAGAGCTCTTTCAAGAACTGTCCTTGAGAGAACAGCTCTGACTGAACTATGGCTTACCCAAGGTCATCCAGCAGGTGCAAGTGGAGGCGTGTGGAATCAAACCTGGTTCTCCCAGATTAGAGTCCGCGCACTTAACCACTACACGAAACTGGCCCTCTATACTTCACGCTAAACGTTCTGCATCAGATGTAGTTTTGGGTTGAGACTTTTCCTCTCTCTGCATGCAAGATTTTAAGCACCGGGTCCATTTTGGGAGGGAGAATTGTCGCCCAACATATGCAAAAAGAAAATTATTTCAGTGATAGTTGAGCATCCGGCCTTGACGACAGTAAGACCCTCCCGTGGCCCAAGCCATGCACCTGGGGGCCAGAACCGCCGTCTGTTTCTTTCGTGTAAAAGCCTCGGATTGCACCGTGGAGAAAGCCCCACGGAGAGAAGATCCACCCCAGTGAATTTGCCCACCTGGGCAGCCCAGCTGTGGCACACAAATCGGACCGGAGAAAGACAAAATAGAGCGCGGGTTGTGGGCTCGCTGCTGACAATTCTGCAGGGATGTTTTCACACTCATACCGAGAACAAAACAAGAATATATCTGCTGGTCTGAGTCAAACTGAGAAAGCCTTTCTGTGTGACGAGGACTGCGGGAGGCAGGAAGAGAAACCAAAGTCCCTTGACATGCCTCCCTCACTGGTCTCCAGGGCTGAACTTGCAGACTCAACCGGCCGGTGGGAAGTCTGGCTTTCGACGTGTCCTATTTAGAAGATGCTTGCCTCCCACTTTCCTATCTGGTCTACCGCCCAGAAGTGTTCAGGGCAGAGATGACCTTTGAAAGACAACATACCCAAAATATCCAGCACCTGGAGCTCCATTTGCTTACTCAAAGGTGTATCGAGATTATGTTAAAGAGTCTTTCCACAATCAATAGAAAGCTGCAATAGTCCAGTAGCACCTTAAAGACTAACAAAATCTGTGGCTGGGCAGGAGCTCTCGTCAGTCACTGCTCACTTCTTCAGATAAAGCTAAAATGTGAGTCCCTCTGTCCTATCTCGGAGAGTGGAGGGATTTCAGATGCCGAATGAAAACAGTAGGCGGATGACAATAGCAGGGCGTGATTGGATTAGGTGTGATATGGAGTGGGGCAGTAGGCGTGGAGAGATCGGCATTGGTAATGAGACAGGAAACCTAGTTCTCGATTCAGTCCAGGAGGATGCATTGTCTGGAGCTTCATTACCAGTTGCGATTCAGCAGTCTCTCTTTCTAATCTCCCTTTGAAATTCCTTTGTAAGGAAACTGCTACTCTTAGGTCATCAACAGAATGTCCTGGGAGATTAAAATGTTCCCCCACTGGTTTTTTGAATGTTCTGGTTTCTAATATCAGTCTTATGTCCAGTTGGGTAGCCATTTTGTCCTGCAGCGATAAAACAAAGTTTGAGTCCAGTGGGGTCTTTAAGGCCAATAAGGTTTACTTCTGGGTATAAGCTTTTATGTACCTGAAGAAGTGTGCATGCACACGACAGTTTATACGCAGAATTAAACTTTGTTGGTCTTAAAGGTGCCACCAGACTCAAAATTTCTTATAGGCTTATGTCGAAGGGACTGCATTGTTTATCCAATATAGAGGGTGGAAGGGGGGCATTGCTAACACATAGTGGCCAATGCTCCCTCTAAGCTGCGGAGTCTTGTGAGCAAAAATTCTACTTTGTGAGCTACTGGCATTAAAGTTGTGAGTGAGCGATTTGGCTACTGCATAAAAGTTTGCTATGGAGCCGTCCCTTCCTGAGCTAAGTCAAAAAAAGTGTGAACCAGAGGCTAAAAAAACTGTGAGCCAGCTCACACTAACACAGCTTAGAGGGAACACTGGCATAAACAACATTAGAAGAAGAAGAGATTGGATTTATACTTCGCCCTTCACTTCAAGGTAATGGAAACTTTGTAGAGATCTGTAAGAAGAGAAGAAGAGATTGGATTTATACCCTGCCTTTCACTACCCAAGGGAGTCTCAGAGCGGCTTCCAAACTCCTTTCCCTTCCCCTCCCCACAACAGACACCCGGTGAGGTGGGTGGGGCTGAGAGAGCTCTGACAGAAACTGCTCTTTCAAGAACAGCTCTGACAGAACTATGGCTTGCCCAAGGTCATCCAGTAGGTGCAAGTGGAGGAGTGGGGAATCAAACCCGGTTCTCCCAGATTAGAGTCCGCGCACTTAACCACTACACCAAACTGGCTCTAGAGGATGAGCAGGAGGATGAATCTGAGATGGAACAGCTGATGTTGCTGGGTCCACAGACAGTGTTGAAATTTGGCATTGTGCTCATTTTTGGTCTTTGCAATATCGTCTTTTCTCGTACGTTCCTGGCTGGGAATTAAGATTACAGACAAAACCCCTCTTCATTGTCCCACCAATCAAAGGAGCTGGCCTGGTGTGTACAAGAGAGACATGGCCTTTTCAGTGGCAGCCCCTTGATTCTAGAACAACCTCCCCAGGGAGGTGAACCCGGCCCCCTTACTGTTGATCTTCAAGAGGCCATTGAATACAGCTTTATTTAGGACAACATTTGACTCCTGCCTTGGGGAATGCTTTGTCCAAGGAGTCAGGAAGACTTCCCCTATCCTGCTATGCAGAACTAAACCATTCAAGGCTTTTCTGTGCAGGTAATAGATTTGTAGGGGCCATGGTGGCTCAGAGGTTAAGACGCTGAGCTGCAGACCGGAAGGTCTGTAGTTTGGCAGTTCGAGACCCGAGTGCCGTGTGATGGAGTGAGCTCCCGTCTCTGACCCCAGCTCTTGCCAGCCTAGGAGTTCGAAAGCAAGACATTGGAAGTAGATAAATAGGTACCGCTTTGGTGGGAAGGTAGCAGCATTCCGTGCACCTCAGTGTTTAGTCATGGCGGCCACATGACCACGGAGAAGTCTTCGGACAGCGCTGGCTCTTTGGCTTGGAAACGGAGATGAGCACCACCCCCTAGAGTCGGATTTGACTGGCTTTCGAGCAAGGGAAACCTAATAGGGTTGCACCATACAAAATGGTTCTACGAACTTGCTTAGACAAATGATTAGGGACTGTGGTCTATACTGCTATGTAGAGCACACAGTGGCCAAAACCCGGGTGCCATCAGGAGGTCCACCAGTGGGGCCAGAACCCCAGAAGCCCTCCCACTGTTGCCCCCCTCAAGTACCAAGGATACAGAGCATCACTGTCCTCCCACTCTTGCCCCCCAAGCACCAAGAATACAGAGTATCACTGCTTCAGTCATAAGAACATAAGAGAAGCCATGTTGGATCAGGCCACTGGCCCCACCCATCCAACACTCTGTGTCACACAGTGGCTACAACTCAGGTACCGTCAGGAGGTCCACCAGTGGGGCCAGAACCCCAGAAGCCCTCCCTCTGTTGCCCCCCTCAAGTACCAAGAATACAGAGTATCACTGCTTCAGTCATAAGAACATAAGAGAAGCCATGTTGGATCAGGCCACTGGCCCCACCCATCCAACACTCTGTGTCACACAGTGGCTACAACTCAGGTACCGTCAGGAGGTCCACCAGTGGGGCCAGAACCCCAGAAGCCCTCCCTCTGTTGCCCCCCTCAAGTACCAAGAATACAGAGTATCACTGCTTCAGTCATAAGAACATAAGAGAAGCCATGTTGGATCAGGCCACTGGCCCCACCCATCCAACACTCTGTGTCACACAGTGGCTACAACTCAGGTACCGTCAGGAGGTCCACCAGTGGGACCAGAACTCCAGGAGCCCTCCCACTGTTACCCCCCAAGCACCAAGAATACAGTGCAACACTTGCCCCAGCCTGAGACTTCCTATCTATACCTTGTGATTAATAGCCACTGATGGACCTCTGCTCCAGATGTTTATCCAATCCCCTCTTGAACTGTCTATACTTGTAGCTGCCACCACCTCCTGTGGCAGTAAATTCCATGTGTCCATCACTCTTTGGGTGAAGAAGGACTTCCTTTTATCCATTCTAACTGCTCAGCAATTTCATGGAGTGCCCACGAGTTCTTGTATTGTGAGAAAGGGAGAAAAGGACCTCTTTCTCGACCTGCTCTGTCCCATGCATAATCTTGTAAACCGCTCTATCATATAAGGAGAATTCTATGTGTGCAATACCTGTGCTGCTTAATGTGTGCTTTTAGTACGTATGTACACTGCGGTGGCTCAAGTGGTTAAGACGCTGATGGAAGGTCAGTAGTTCAGCAGTTTGAGACCCGGGTGCCGCATGATGGAGTGAGCTCCCATCTCTAGTTCCAGCTCCTGCCAACCTAGCAGTTCGAAAGCAAGAAATTGCAAGTAGATAAATAGGTACCACTTCGGTGGGAAGGTAACAGCGTTCCGTGCGCCTTGGTGTTTAGTCATGCCGGCCACATGACCACAGAAACTTCTTCGGACAACGCTGGTTCTTCGGCTTGGAAACGGAGATGAGCACCGCAACCCTAGAGTCGGATTCGACTGGCTTTCGAGCAAGGGAACCTTTACCTTTACCTTTACTTTACGCTGTTCTTCAATTCTTTCTGGCGGTTCCAAACTTCTAAAATCCTAATGCATTTATCAAATGTCCCATTTTGTCGACTGCATGTGCCTCACTTTGTGCAATCTGCCTTAAATCCCTGTGAGAAAGCAGGCTATGAATAACATAAATAAATAATAATTAATAAATACATATTTGGCAGTTGTAATTGGACATTTTAAATTTAGGTGTTTTTCTAACTGTTGCTTTATTTATATTGGAAGACACCTTGAGTGGCTCAAGGTAGAAAGGGAACTAGTGAATTTTTTTTTGGGGGGGGGGGGATCTAACACCCTAGCAATGTTCCCTCTAAGCTGTAGAGTCTTGTTAGCAAAAATCCTACTTTGTGAGCTACTAGCATTAGAATTGTGAGTTGGATTTGGCCGCTGCATCAGTTAGTTCGCTCTGGAGCCCTCCTCCCTGAGCTGAGAGAAAAATGTGTGAGCCGGAGGCTAAAAGACTATTAGCTAGACCGCACTAAGCTTAGAGGGAACACAGCACCCTAGATACCTTCAGCCTGCCTTTCCATCCATGTAGGACACTCGAGGTGGCTAACCTTGGCCCCTGCCACACGGCAGGGGAAAAGCCTCTAAAGGCGCGGCTTTTAAAAGCCGCACCAACGTTGAGACGCCGCGGCGGGATCCCATGGATCCCCTGGCTGCGGCGCCTTTTCTCCCCGGCACGATCAAACGCCGGGGAGAAAACATGGCTCTGACCGGGAGCCGGCCGAACTGCGCATGTCGGAGCATGCGCAGTTTGGCTATGGGCCGGGGTTGTGCCGGTGCAAGGACGCGCCGGTGATCAAACACCTGGTTTGTAGCGCGACTTCCCGTTGAACCACCAAGGTAGGTGGTTTCAACTTGAGGCGGATTTGTGCGGGGAAGGGCCAGTTCGGGGACGGAAGGTCGACGCTTCCCAGATGTTGTGTTGTGATCGCGCCGGTTTGATCCGCCCCCGAACTGTCCCGCTCCTGGCCCAAATCGCCTAGTGTGAACGGGACCCTTGAATGACGAAACAATAACGGACTAAAACATCAGCAGCGGTGGGACAATACGGTACCCAGCTGAAGACAAAAACAGAGACCATCACAAAATGCGAAGGACAACGATCGAGTCCAGCAGCACCTTTAAGACTAACAAAGTTTCATTCAAGGTTTAAGCTTTTATGTGCACACACACCTCTTCAGGTACAGTGTTCTCTCCAGGGGTCATTTCGTAAAAAAAGAGGTGCAGGAGCTCATTAGCATAACCCATTAGCATAACTTATTTGCATATGCCACACCCCCTGACATCACCGGAAGTGTGTCAGAAGACAACACCCACCGCTCAGGCTCCACTGGACTGTTTTGGATTGCTAGCTATTGGGGGGGAGGGGGGAACGGCCACCGCTCAGGCTCCACTGGACTGTTTTGGATTGCTAGCTATTGGGGGGGAGGGAGGAACGGGCAGATCTGCCCTCACAGGGGAGGGAGAGCTTGTACCTGAAGGTGGAGGGGGCCCTCTACAACTTACCTGGCTGCTTCTTCTTCCCCGTGGCCCAACTGAAGGCTGCTGAGAGCAGGGGGTGGGGCTTGTTGCATGTGCCCACCCCCGGGCTCCTTACTGCCGGAGCTCTGCTCCTGTGCGCTCCCGCAGGAAAGGACCCCTGGTTCTCTCTAAGCTGAGTTAGTGTGAGCTAGCTCACTGTTTTTTAGCCTCCGGCTCACACTTTTCTGTCTTAGTTCAGGAAGGAGGGCTCCAGAGCAGACTAATCTATGCAGTATCCAAATCGCTTGCTCACCACTTTAATGCCAGTAGCTCACAAAGTAGAATTTTTGCTCACAAGACTCGATGGCATAGAGGGAACATTAGACTGTATTTGAAGAAGTGTGCATGCACATGGAAGCTTATACCCTGGGAAAACGTTTGTTGGTCTTCAAGGGGCCACGGGACACGCATTTTGTTCTGCGGCTTCAGACCAACACGGAGACCCACCTGACTCTAAAATGCAAAGAAGAAATCAAATCCAGGAATCAAAACCATTGAGTCCCACTGTTGTGTATTGAGCCTAAGTCAGCCCTCAAGGTTTATCTGGCACTGGTGGAGCTTGCTACTCTAGAACAATACCTTACCAGGATCCTGGAGCAGACCAATAGATAAGTAAAGGTCAAGGTTCCCCTTGCTCGAAAGCCAGTTGAATCCGACTCTAGGGTTGCGGTGCTCTTCTCCGTTTCCAAGCCGAAGAGCCAGCGCTGTCCAAAGACGTTTCCATGGTCATGTGGCCGGCGTGACTAGACGCTGGGGCGCACGGAACACTGTTACCTTCCCACTGAAGTGGTACCTATTTATCGACTTGCAATTTCTTGCTTCCGAACTGCTAGGTTGGCAGGAGCTGGAACCAGAGACGGGAGCTCACTCCATCACGCGGCACTCTGGTCTCGGACTGCTGAACTACCTACCTTCCACATCCTGCAGTTCAGCGTCTTAACCACTTAAGCCACCACAGCTCCAATAGATAAGTAGTGTAATGTAAATAGCTTATCCTTGGGAGTCTGTGTGTGGTGGATGTGTGTGTGTTTGCATGCTTTATAAGCAGGGCTCGAACCTTGCTGCTGGTCCTTGTTGTATTCCTGAAATCACTAAATAAACTAGAGCTGATCACTGCGACGCATCCAGAACCCAGGATTTAACACCCACCCAGATCAAAACCATGCCGAAACAGCCACATTTTCATCTAGAAGATGATGGCAAATCAAGATGGGACCGACCACGCTTCCTCGGGCTCTGAGTTCCAATTTTTAGCTACGGCAGCAAATAAAAAACCCCAAGATCCCTTCTTGTATGTGAACCACATCTCCGATGGCAGAGGAGGGCCTCTGCTCTTGAGCTGAGCGTGTGGGGATTTTCGTGTGGGTGGAGGCACCCGGTATACTAGCAAAGGGCTGGAAATGGGGCATTTCTGCCCTTTTTGTCTGAAGCATGCCCCATAATAGCAGACCCCTTGATCTTGCCACATCTTCAGGAGCGTCAGGGCTGTGGGTGTTCTCACACTTGGCCGGGGCCCGGGGGAACTTGCCACAGCAGCGGGCAGAGTATCAGCACTTTCAAAATGCAAGTTTTATTTTGCAGTAAGGTCTAAACATAAAAGCTTGGTGAACCTCAGGCTCGGGGGGGAGGGTGAATCTGGGAGTTCCATAACTGTGGTTCTGCTACCAAGAATGAAACTCTCAGTGCTTGAAACTCCGTTGCATTAATTCAGGGCATTTCCCCCACACACACACATACCACCGACAAATTCTAGGAGCCTCTTTGAATCTGCTGTGCTTAATGGCATTCACAGGGTATGCAGACAGGAGCTTCTAAAATTCTGAGATGCGTAATAAATAATCATCAGCGCTCATATGTGCGTATACATAAAGTAGTGTCAAGTTGCAGTTGACTTGTGGCAACCCCAGCAAGGGGCTTTCTAGGCAATCGAGAAGCAGAGGGGGTGTGCCCTCACCTTCCTCTGCAGAGCCTTCCTTGGTGGTCTCCCTTCCAAGTAACAACACGGCTTAGCTTCTGGCTTGTGGCCACTCCAATAAGGGGCTTTCAAGGCAAGGGAGAAACAGAGGTGGTTGGCCATCGCTTTCCTTTGTAGAGCCTTCCTTGGTGGTCACCCTTCCAAGTACCAAGTACCGAATCCTGCTGAGCTTCCAACTTATAGTGACCCCAGCAAGGGGCTTTCGAAGCCAGTGAGAAGCAGAGGTGGTTGGCCATCGCTTTCCTTTGTAGAGCCTTCCTTGGTGGTCACCCTTCCAAGTACCAAGTACCGAATCCTGCTGAGCTTCCAACTTATAGTGACCCCAGCAAGGGGCTTTCGAAGCCAGTGAGAAGCAGAGGTGGTTGGCCATCGCTTTCCTTTGTAGAGCCTTCCTTGGTGGTCACCCTTCCAAGTACCAAGTACCGAATCCTGCTGAGCTTCCAACTTATAGTGACCCCAGCAAGGGGCTTTCGAAGCCAGTGAGAAGCAGAGGTGGTTGGCCATCGCTTTCCTTTGTAGAGCCTTCCTTGGTGGTCACCCTTCCAAGTACCAAGTACCGAATCCTGCTGAGCTTCCAACTTATAGTGACCCCAGCAAGGGGCTTTCGAAGCCAGTGAGAAGCAGAGGTGGTTGGCCATCGCTTTCCTTTGTAGAGCCTTCCTTGGTGGTCACCCTTCCAAGTACCAAGTACCGAATCCTGCTGAGCTTCCAACTTATAGTGACCCCAGCAAGGGGCTTTCGAAGCCAGTGAGAAGCAGAGGTGGTTGGCCATCGCTTTCCTTTGTAGAGCCTTCCTTGGTGGTCACCCTTCCAAGTACCAAGTACCGAATCCTGCTGAGCTTCCAACTTATAGTGACCCCAGCAAGGGGCTTTCGAAGCCAGTGAGAAGCAGAGGTGGTTGGCCATCGCTTTCCTTTGTAGAGCCTTCCTTGGTGGTCACCCTTCCAAGTACCAAGTACCGAATCCTGCTGAGCTTCCAACTTATAGTGACCCCAGCAAGGGGCTTTCGAAGCCAGTGAGAAGCAGAGGTGGTTGGCCATCGCTTTCCTTTGTAGAGCCTTCCTTGGTGGTCACCCTTCCAAGTACCAAGTACCGAATCCTGCTGAGCTTCCAACTTATAGTGACCCCAGCAAGGGGCTTTCGAAGCCAGTGAGAAGCAGAGGTGGTTGGCCATCGCTTTCCTTTGTAGAGCCTTCCTTGGTGGTCACCCTTCCAAGTACCAAGTACCGAATCCTGCTGAGCTTCCAACTTATAGTGACCCCAGCAAGGGGCTTTCGAAGCCAGTGAGAAGCAGAGGTGGTTGGCCATCGCTTTCCTTTGTAGAGCCTTCCTTGGTGGTCACCCTTCCAAGTACCAAGTACCGAATCCTGCTGAGCTTCCAACTTATAGTGACCCCAGCAAGGGGCTTTCGAAGCCAGTGAGAAGCAGAGGTGGTTGGCCATCGCTTTCCTTTGTAGAGCCTTCCTTGGTGGTCACCCTTCCAAGTACCAAGTACCGAATCCTGCTGAGCTTCCAACTTATAGTGACCCCAGCAAGGGGCTTTCGAAGCCAGTGAGAAGCAGAGGTGGTTGGCCATCGCTTTCCTTTGTAGAGCCTTCCTTGGTGGTCACCCTTCCAAGTACCAAGTACCGAATCCTGCTGAGCTTCCAACTTATAGTGACCCCAGCAAGGGGCTT
The DNA here is from genome assembly GCF_001447785.1 of Gekko japonicus. Lineage (NCBI taxonomy): Eukaryota > Metazoa > Chordata > Lepidosauria > Squamata > Gekkonidae > Gekko > Gekko japonicus. The sequence continues at coordinate 892,346 of NW_015168658.1, read as the reverse complement.
TCGAAGCCAGTGAGAAGCAGAGGTGGTTGGCCATCGCTTTCCTTTGTAGAGCCTTCCTTGGTGGTCACCCTTCCAAGTACCAAGTACCGAATCCTGCTGAGCTTCCAACTTATAGTGACCCCAGCAAGGGGCTTTCGAAGCCAGTGAGAAGCAGAGGTGGTTGGCCATCGCTTTCCTTTGTAGAGCCTTCCTTGGTGGTCACCCTTCCAAGTACCAAGTACCGAATCCTGCTGAGCTTCCAACTTATAGTGACCCCAGCAAGGGGCTTTCGAAGCCAGTGAGAAGCAGAGGTGGTTGGCCATCGCTTTCCTTTGTAGAGCCTTCCTTGGTGGTCACCCTTCCAAGTACCAAGTACCGAATCCTGCTGAGCTTCCAACTTATAGTGACCCCAGCAAGGGGCTTTCGAAGCCAGTGAGAAGCAGAGGTGGTTGGCCATCGCTTTCCTTTGTAGAGCCTTCCTTGGTGGTCACCCTTCCAAGTACCAAGTACCGAATCCTGCTGAGCTTCCAACTTATAGTGACCCCAGCAAGGGGCTTTCGAAGCCAGTGAGAAGCAGAGGTGGTTGGCCATCGCTTTCCTTTGTAGAGCCTTCCTTGGTGGTCACCCTTCCAAGTACCAAGTACCGAATCCTGCTGAGCTTCCAACTTATAGTGACCCCAGCAAGGGGCTTTCGAAGCCAGTGAGAAGCAGAGGTGGTTGGCCATCGCTTTCCTTTGTAGAGCCTTCCTTGGTGGTCACCCTTCCAAGTACCAAGTACCGAATCCTGCTGAGCTTCCAACTTATAGTGACCCCAGCAAGGGGCTTTCGAAGCCAGTGAGAAGCAGAGGTGGTTGGCCATCGCTTTCCTTTGTAGAGCCTTCCTTGGTGGTCACCCTTCCAAGTACCAAGTACCGAATCCTGCTGAGCTTCCAACTTATAGTGACCCCAGCAAGGGGCTTTCGAAGCCAGTGAGAAGCAGAGGTGGTTGGCCATCGCTTTCCTTTGTAGAGCCTTCCTTGGTGGTCACCCTTCCAAGTACCAAGTACCGAATCCTGCTGAGCTTCCAACTTATAGTGACCCCAGCAAGGGGCTTTCGAAGCCAGTGAGAAGCAGAGGTGGTTGGCCATCGCTTTCCTTTGTAGAGCCTTCCTTGGTGGTCACCCTTCCAAGTACCAAGTACCGAATCCTGCTGAGCTTCCAACTTATAGTGACCCCAGCAAGGGGCTTTCGAAGCCAGTGAGAAGCAGAGGTGGTTGGCCATCGCTTTCCTTTGTAGAGCCTTCCTTGGTGGTCACCCTTCCAAGTACCAAGTACCGAATCCTGCTGAGCTTCCAACTTATAGTGACCCCAGCAAGGGGCTTTCGAAGCCAGTGAGAAGCAGAGGTGGTTGGCCATCGCTTTCCTTTGTAGAGCCTTCCTTGGTGGTCACCCTTCCAAGTACCAAGTACCGAATCCTGCTGAGCTTCCAACTTATAGTGACCCCAGCAAGGGGCTTTCGAAGCCAGTGAGAAGCAGAGGTGGTTGGCCATCGCTTTCCTTTGTAGAGCCTTCCTTGGTGGTCACCCTTCCAAGTACCAAGTACCGAATCCTGCTGAGCTTCCAACTTATAGTGACCCCAGCAAGGGGCTTTCGAAGCCAGTGAGAAGCAGAGGTGGTTGGCCATCGCTTTCCTTTGTAGAGCCTTCCTTGGTGGTCACCCTTCCAAGTACCAAGTACCGAATCCTGCTGAGCTTCCAACTTATAGTGACCCCAGCAAGGGGCTTTCGAAGCCAGTGAGAAGCAGAGGTGGTTGGCCATCGCTTTCCTTTGTAGAGCCTTCCTTGGTGGTCACCCTTCCAAGTACCAAGTACCGAATCCTGCTGAGCTTCCAACTTATAGTGACCCCAGCAAGGGGCTTTCGAAGCCAGTGAGAAGCAGAGGTGGTTGGCCATCGCTTTCCTTTGTAGAGCCTTCCTTGGTGGTCACCCTTCCAAGTACCAAGTACCGAATCCTGCTGAGCTTCCAACTTATAGTGACCCCAGCAAGGGGCTTTCGAAGCCAGTGAGAAGCAGAGGTGGTTGGCCATCGCTTTCCTTTGTAGAGCCTTCCTTGGTGGTCACCCTTCCAAGTACCAAGTACCGAATCCTGCTGAGCTTCCAACTTATAGTGACCCCAGCAAGGGGCTTTCGAAGCCAGTGAGAAGCAGAGGTGGTTTGCCATCGCCGTCCTCTGCAGAGTCTTCCTTGGTGGACTCCCATCCAATTACCGACCCTGCTTAGCTTCTGAGATCTGATGGTCGCCTTCCCTCCCCACTGCTTCTGTTTTATTAAGTGCTCAAAGTGAATCTCGTGTAGAATGGGGGGAGAATGGGGGGGGGGGGGGAGACTTCCTCCCAATCCAGAACGACAGGAACAGGAAAACAGCCATTCCAGGAGATCAAGGGAGAAAGTGGGACAATGTGGGGGGGGGGGGTTTGGGAAGCAAACGTGAAAGCAAGATATTGAGATCCCCGGAATGTGCATAGTACTGGGTTGCATGTATAATTAGAATCTGTGGGAAGCGAAGCTAATCTGTTCCCAGGCCTTATGGGACTTCGCTTCGCCTTTCCCTTCTCTCATTTCTTGGACTCCCTCATCAGATCTGAAATGATCCCCAGGAACTCCAAGCAGCCATTGGAGAAAACAAGCCACTCAGGAGGGCGGCCACATTAGCAGGGGCGGGAGTCCTTTCAAGCCACCCGATTGGTTCTCCTAAAAGGGCAGCGCCCCCTTCTTTGCCTTCTCACCGACTGGCCGATTTGACAGCTTTGTCCTGTACGTTCGTAGGACGCTGGGTTCTAATTATGCTTATTCTACAAGGTCAGGTCGAAGAACTGGCGTGATTCCGGATGCCTCCGCGGCCCGAAATAGTCACCGGCTAAGATCGAAGGTTAGATGCTGAACTCCGTCACCCTGGTGTGAAACTAAAGTAAGCAGGGGGATAGGAAACAGAAGGGACACTTAGGAGTGTAAACAGAGATTAAGGGAACTGATCTCTGTTGTCCGGAGGTCTGTAGTCATTTCATGAGAGCTCCAGCCCCTACCGGGAGGTTAATACCACAAACAAGCACTGTGACATGAACGACTTTCAGTAAAGATCATGTTGTATAATGAATAAAACTTCACAAAATTACAACGAAAAGTCCATCATACTCAATGAACACCCGGATGTCAACTCATTTCATCCCAATCTTCTCAGGAGTAATCCTATTGTATGGCAAGGTACATAAGAACATAGGAGAAGCCAATGTTGGATCAGGCCAGTGGCCCATCCAGTCCAACACTCTGTGTCACACAGTGGCCAAAAATACCAGGTGCCATCAGGAGGTCCAGCAGTGGGGCCAGGACAGCAGAGGTCCTCCCACTCTTGCCCCCCCAAGCACCAAGAATACAGAGCATCCCTAACCCTTACCCCAGACATAAGAACATAGGAGAAGCCAATGTTGGATCAGGCCAATGGCCCATCCAGTCCAACACTCTGGGTCACGCAGTGGCCAAAAACACCAGGTGCCATCAGGAGGTCCAGCAGTGGGGCCGGGACACTAGAAGCCCTCCCACTGTTGCCACCCACCCCAAGCACCAAGAATACAGAGCATCCCTTGCCCCAGACTCAAAGTTCCTATAAAAACATAAGAGAAGCCAATGTTGGTTCAGGCCAATGGCCCATCCAGTCCAACACTCTGTCACACAGTGGCCAAAACAGGTGCCATCAGGAGGTCCAGCAGTGGGGCCAGGACACTAGAAGCCCTCCCACTGTTGCTTCCCCCCCAAGCACCAAGAAGACAGAACATCCCTTGCCCTGGACCGAGAGTTCCTATCTATACCTTGTGGCTAATAGCCACTGATGGGCCTCTGCTCCAGATGTTTATCCAATTCCCTCTTGAAGCCATCCATGCTTGTAGCCACTGCCACCTCCTGTGGCAGTGAATTCTATATGTTAATCACTCTTTGGGTGAAGAAGGACTTCCTTTTATCCATTCTAACCTCACTGCTCAGCAATTTCACTGAGTGCCCACGAGTTCTTGTATTGTGAGAAAGGGAGAAAAGTCCTCTTTCTCAACCTGCTCCACCCCATGCCTAAGCTTGTAAACCTCAATCATGTCACCCCTCAGCCGTTGTTTCTCCAAGCTAAAGAGCCCTAAGTGTTTTAACCTGTCTTCATAGGGAAAGTATCCCAACCCTTTGATCATTCTAGGCCCTGGTCACACGAACCAGATAACATGGGGGGGAGGCGTGGCTGTTCACCCTGGAGCAAAATAAAGCACGGTAGGCCGATCATACAGTCCCCTGAGTCTCAGTGGTTCGGCTGTTAGCTGGCAATCGCACGGCGATGCTGCAGCATGGCAAAGAAGCGGTGCGGCACAATCACACAAGTGTTTCATATTTGTGTGCATGCGCAGTTCTGCAGAACAGCACTGCTTTCAGTTTCATGTTTGTGCACATGCGCTTATGAAAAACATCTGGTTTGCGATGGGACATGGATGGGTGCCGGATGCCACGGGATACTAGCACTCCCGCGATCGGACACCCGCCTGTGCCGCGCGTTTTCTGGAGACTAGTGCACTTTCCTTGGTACTTTTAAACTCCACATCTTCAGCGGGATGCCACAGGTGAACTACGCTTCCCAGAGGTTGCGGTGTGATCGTGCCCCAAAAATCCGCCCAACATTCGTGCCTTTCGCTCGGCAAATTCTCCGTGTGACCAGGAACTGCGGGATGTTTCAAGAGCATTAAAAGTACTTCCCATTTTAAACAATTTTTCGCTACACCTTGCAAAAATATTGTCTCATATGGTTGATGGCAGTTGCCTTGCGCTGTCAGTTCCTCTTTCGTGCCCCCTGTGGCATGGATTATCTGTCACACAGAACTGGATGGTTGCATTTTTTTTGACATCTGGTGAACATAAGAACATAAGAGAAGCCAATGTTGGATCAGGCCAGTGGCCTCTTTTGTCACACAGTGGCCAAAAATACCAGGAGCCATCAGGAGGTCCAGCAGAAGAAGAAGAAGAAGAAGAAGAAGAAGAAGAGGAGGAGGAGGAGGAGGAGGAGGAGGAGAGATTAGATTTATACCCCGCCCTTCACTTGGAGTCTCAGAGCGGCTTACAAACTCCTTTCCCTTCCCCTCCCCACAACAGACACCCTGTGAGGTGGGTGGGGCTGAGAGAACTCTGACACAAACTGCTCTTTCAGGAACAGCTGTGCCAGAGCTTGTGACTGACCCAAGGTCACATCAGCAGGTGCAAGTGGAGGAGTGGGGAATCAAACCCGGTTCTCCCAGATTAGAGTCCACACACTTAACCACTACACCAAACTGGCCAGGACACTAGAAGCCCTCCCACTGTTGCCCCCCCCCCCAAGCACCAAGAATACAGAGCATCCCTTGCCCCAGACCGAGAGTTCCTATCTATACCTTGTGGCTAATAGCCACTGATGGACCTCTGCTCCAGATGCTTATCTAATTCCCTCTTGAAGCCGTCCATGCTTGTAACTGCCGCCCTGTCCTGTGGCAGTGAATTCCGTGTGTTCATCCCTCTTTGGGTGAAGAAGTACTTCCTTTTATCCGTTCTAACCGGACTGCTCAGCAATTTCATTGAGTGCCCACAAGGAGTTCTTGTATTGTGAGAAAGGGAGAAAAGGAATTCTTTCTCTACCTGCTCCATCCCATGCATAGTGACATCACATTAGTCATTCAGCTCATGATGTTTACCGATTGGGTGAGACTGCCCATGTGACTTATAGAACGCTCTCAGCTGAACCTACCTTGCAAGAGTGTTGTGAAGATAAAATGGGAAAGACCTATGTATGTTGCCCTGAGATATGGAGAAGGAGAGTAAGGTAAAGACGGATGTTTTGCATGAATAGAGGAAGCCGTAGCTTCACCTTCTGGCATCTCCGGCTTAAAACAAAAAAGTTTTTCAGATAGCTGGAATTGCTGCCAGACAGCACAGACCCAGTTCTGGGATAGATGGACCAGTGGTCTGACTCACTGTGAGACATGATCATGTAGAAATAGAACCAAAGAGTTGGAAGGGACCTCCAGGGTCATCTAGTCCAACCCCCTGCACAACGCAGGAAATTCACAACTACTTCTCCCCGCACATGCCCCCACTGACCCCTGCTCCATGCCCAGAAGATGGCAAAGAGAAAAAAACCCCTCCAGGATCTCCAGCCAATTTGGCCTGGAGAAAGAGTGCTTCCTGACCCCAAAGTGGCAATTGGCATTTCCCTGGGCCCCACGAGAACTAAGCACCGATGCAACCCTTCCTGCCCTCCCTCTCGTGATCTGCCCGAGTTCACAGGATCAGCGTTGCTGTCAGATGGCCGTCTGGCCTCTGCTTGAAAACCTCCAAAGAAGGAGAGCCCGCCGCCTCCCGAGGAAGCCTCTTCCACTGGGGAACCGCTCCGACTGTCAAGAAGTTCTTCCGAATGTTTAGCCGAAAACTGATTTAATTTCCACCCGCTCTGCTCCTTTTTAAAAATCATGTATTTATTATAATGCAGGGGTCATTTCCTGCAGGAGCGCACAGGAGCAGAGCTCCAGCAGTAAAGAGCCCAGGGGCCGGGCACATGCAACAAGTCCCGCCCCCTGCTCCCAGCAGCCCTCAGTCAGAGCAAGAAGCAGCCAAGTAAGTCGCAGACCCCCCCCGACCCCCTGGTCCAAAACAGTCCAGTGGCACCTTTGAGACCAAGTTTTATTCAGGTACAAACTCTCCCTCCTCTGTGAGGGCAGATCTGCATGTTCCCCTCCCCAATAGCTAGCCATCCAAAACAGTCCAGTGGCACCTTTAAGACCAAGTTTTATTCAGGTACAAGCTCTCCCTCCTCTGCGAGGGCAGATCTGCACGTCCCGTCCTCCCCAATAGCTAGCAATCCAAAACAGTCCAGAGGAGCCTGAGCGGTGGGTGTTGCCTTCTGACACACTTTCGGTGATGTCAGGGGGTGTGGCATATGCAAATAAGTTATGCTAATGAGTTATGCTAATGAGCTCCTGCGCCTCTTTTTCTAGGAAATGACCCCTGTTATAATGTATGGGCTTAAAACTCTTCTGACTTGGCTAGCCCAGAGTAGCCCGATTGTGTCAGATCATGGAACCTAAGCAGGGTCGGCCCTGGTCAGTATTTGGATGGGAGACCAGCCAGGAATTCCAGGGGTGCTACGCAGAGGCAGACAAGGGCAAAACCACCTCTGAACATTTCTTGCCTTGAAAACCCCATTAAAAAGCCCCGACCTGGAAGGCCTAGGCTCGCTCAACATAGGGTTGCCAACCTCCAGGTGGTGACTGGAGGTCTCCTGGGATGCCAACTGATCTCCAGGTGACAGAGATCAGCTGACTTGGAGAAAATGGCCGCTTTGCTGTTGTTGTTGTTTTAAAAAGATTTTCTTAATTTTCAGCATAGAAAGATAAACAGTCAATAGATACAGACAGAGAGACACTAACACACAACAGAAAACAATAAAATGGAGCATATACTCATTGCGGCGACTTAAATTTTGCATAAGTAGAATAAGTAGAATCAGATATGCAGACGATACCACTCTAATGGCAGAAAGTGAAGAGGACCTTAAGAGCTTCTTGCTCAGGGTGAAAGAGGAGAGCTTGAAGTGGGCTTGAAGCTCAACATAAAAAAACGAAGATCATGGCATCCGGCCCCATCACTCCTTGGCAAATAGAAGGGGAAGTCGTGGAAGTAGTGACAGACTTCACGTTCCTGGGATCCCAGATCACCGCAGACTGTGACAACAGCCATGAAATTAAAAGAAAGCCTGGAGATTAAAAATCACAGGCCAATTTCACTATTGAATGTAGACTATAAGATCTATGCTACAATAATAGCGAACAGATTCAAAAAAGTCATGTCCCAAATTATCCATCAAGACCAAGCAGGCTTTCTACCAAAAAGACAAATTAAGAGAAATATAAGAACTATCGTGGATATCATTGAATATTACGAATATCAACCAGGGAAAAAATTAGCGTTAATGTTCCTGGACGCAGAGAAAGCTTTTGATAATGTAAACTGGGTCTTTATGAAACAAAAATTAAAGCTCTGGAATTGTGGAAAACTCTTTATGAATATGATAGAATCAATATATTCTGAACAATGGGCAAAAATTATAGTCAATGGGGATTTAACCCAAAGGATTCCTACAGAAAAAGGGACAAGACAAGGTTGCCCACTTTCTCCTCTATTATTTATATTTGGTTTAGAGACATTAAATGATATTGTGAGATCTAACGAGAACATAAGGGGCCTTAAATTGAAAGGAGAACATTTTAAAATGCTGGCTTTCGCCGATGACTTGGTCTATATCATGGAAGAACCGTCGTCATCAATCAAAAACTTACTATCAACAATTCAGTAGTATGGGACGGTAGCAGGACTTAAAATAAACATGAACAAGACGAAACTAGTGACCAAAAATTGCACAGTAGAAGAGAAAAGAGAAATACAAGAAAATACAAAACTAGAAATAGTAAAAAAAGTAAAATATCTAGGTATTAATATTACAAACAATAACGCTAACCTATATGAGAATAACTATAAAGTTATACTTGAGGAAATTAAAAAGGACTTACAAAGATGGCAAGAGCTTCAAATATCTTTTATGGGAAGAATATCCACGATAAAGATGAATATACTACCACGTATTATTTTCTTAATGCAATGCATTCCAATCCTCAAAAATAAAAAATTTAATGAGGAGTTAAATAAGCTGACAACAAAATTCATATGGCAAGGGAAAAAAAGCCAGAATAAAACAAATTTTTTTAAGAGAAATTAAAACGAGAGGAGGATTGAGTTCCCCGGATTGGAATTTATACTACCAAGCTGCAGCATTAGGATGGATAAAAGAGTGGGCATTATTAGAAGACAAAAGATTGTTAAAGCTAGAAGGTCATGACCTACACATGGGCTGGCATGCCTATGTGTGGTATGACAAAGATAACATACAGAAAAGTTTTTCTAATCATATAATAAGAGGACCCCTAATGCAAATATGGAAACAGATAAAAGAAAAAAATTACGTAAAAATCCCAAAATGGATATCTCCCATCGAAGCCTTTGTAATGCTGTCGCTAATGACAGAAGAGAAAAATATAACATATAAGAATCTATTAAATGAACAAAATGAACTTAAGTCCTGGGAACTTTTACAAGATATGCATGTAAATCTGTCAATATGGGAAAGGAACCAGTTAATCTCAAGATTCACTAGAGATAAAAAACTAGGCTTCTACACTAGCGAAATACCACTAGAAAAAATCTGGTTACGAGAGTCAGACAAACAGATAGGGAAAATATATAATTTATTACTAGAAGAAGAATTAAGAAATGACTGGGAAAAGCCTTCCATGATTAAATGGGAAAAAGATGTGGGTCGTAAAATAGAGAGAGAAGAATGGGAAAAATCTTGCAAATTGCCAACATTCGCTGGATTATGGAGAAAGCAAGAGAGTACCAGAAAAATATCTACTTCTGCTTCATTGACTATGCTAAAGCTTTTGACTGTGTGGATCACAACAAACTATGGCAGGGCCTTAAAGAGATGGGAGTACCAGACCACCTCACATGTCTCTTGAGAAACCTGTATAAGGGCCAAGAAGCGACAGTTAGAACCGGATATGGAACAACTGATTGGTTCAGCATAGGAAAAGGAGTACGACAAGGATGTATATTGTCGCCTTGCTTATTTAATATATATGCAGAGTACATCATGCGAAATGCTGGCCTGGATGAATCACAAGCGGGAATTAAGATTGCTGGGGAAAAGATCAACAACCTCAGATATGCAGACGATACCACTCTGATGGCAGAAAGTGAAGAGGACCTCAAGAGCCTCTTGCTCAGGGTAAAAGAGGAGAGCGCAAAAGTGGGCTTGAAGCTCAACATCAAAAAAACTAAGATCATGGCATCCGGCCCCATCACTCCTTGGCAAATAGAAGGGGAAGCTGTGGAAGTAGTGACAGACTTCACGTTCCTGGGATCCCAGATCACTGCAGACTGTGACAGTAGTCATGAAATTAAAAGACGCCTGCTCCTTGGGAGGAAAGTGATGGCGAACCTAAACAGCATGATAAAAAGTAGAGACATCACCCTGCCAACAAAAGTCCGCATGGTCAAAGCAATGGTATTCCCAGTAGTCATGTATGGCTGCGAGAGTTGGACTATAAGGAAGGCCGAGCGCCGAAGAATAGATTCTTTTGAACTATGGTGCTGGAGAAGACTCTTGAGAGTCCCTTGGACTGCCAGAAGATCAAATCAGTCAATCCTCAAAGAAATCAACCCTGACTGTTCCCTGGAAGGCCAGATAATGAAACTGAAGCTCAAAGACTTTGGCCACCCAATGTGAAGGGAGCCCTCACTGGAGAAGAAGACCCTGATGCTGGGAAAGATCGAAGGTCAAAGAAGACGGGGACAGCAAAGGATGAGATGGTTAGACAGTGTCATGGATGCAACGAACATGAAATTGAGCAAACTTCAGAGGACGGCGGAAGACCGGAAGGCCTGGCGTGATCTGGTCCATGGGGTCGCAAAGAGTCAGACTCAACTGTGCGACTGAACAACAACAAAGAAACGCTCTTTTATACACCTAATCCAGTGTAACCATTTAAAATATAGAGCTTGTATCTTAATAGTTACGTTGTACATCTCCTGAGATATCCCTCAGTCCGTTTATACAGTCTTACCCAGTTCTTCTCAAAGATTTCTTCTTTTTTATCTTGTAATTGTGAGGCGAATGTGTCCATTTCCGCTGTTTCCAGTAATTTGTAAATTAGTTCTTCTTTTGATGGGACTTCTTTTTTCTAATACTTTGCAGACAAAATCCTAGCCATGGTTATAACATGTATGATCATATAAGCATCTGGTTTCTTAAAACTCTCTGGAATAATATTTAATAAAAACAATTCTGGTACAATTCATTTATTTTATTTATTTCAGCTTACTACCCCGCTCTAACCCCCTAAGGGGTCTCTGAGCGGCTACAGTTACTCATTTATCCCTAACCTATGGCCACAATTATTAGGGGTGGGGAAAATCCCTACCGGCACCCAGTGGAGGGTTTTTTTCCCCCCAGGTCGGCTACATCGACTTCGGCGTCACTCGGCTTCTGGCTCCTTTTTCTGGCGGTCTTTCAGTGGCGGATTGGTCGGGCCCTTCTGTCACGCGGCATGCTCCGGCGCAGCCTTGGCTCAGTCATTGTGGCTCCGCCCCGCCTGCGCCATCCATGCTCACGTGTCGTCCTGGCTCCGCCTCTCCGCCGACATCTGTTACGCCTCTGATGTACCCGGACGCCATCTTCGCCGCTCGCCGCTTTCGCCGGGCTCCGACACTCCAACGACCCCCACAGCGGGGGAGGGTGCCCCCTACCTTCTAAGGTAGTTCCCATTTATCTACTTGCGCATTTTTGATGTTAGTTGGCACTTTCGAACCGCTGAGTTAGCGGGAGCTGGGACAAGGGCCAGGTGCTCACTCTGGCCACGGAGGGTTTCGAACAGCTGTAACAGCTGTTCGTGGATGTTATTATTAGCAGGCGTTTACCCGCCTGCGCCACCGCTCCCTGGTATAGTTGTTTCTAATGCTTTTTGCAATATCACATGGATACATATCAAGTTTGGGGTTTTTTTGTAATCTTACAATACCACCACATAGGAAAAAAAGAACCAGCATTTTGCCGCTTTGGAAGGGGGCCTCTATGGCATTAGACTCCACTGAAGTCCCTCCCCACTCGAAACCCCCCCCTCCTCAGGCTCCACCCCCAAAATCTCCAGGACAGAGTCAGGATTCAAAATGATCTAGATAGGCTGGAACAGTGGGCTGAGACAAATACAATGAATTTCAATAGAGATACGTGCAAAGTCCTACACTTAGGTACAAAAAATCAAAGGCACAGATATAGAATGGGAGGGACTTGGCTTGACAGCAGCACATGTGAAAGGGATCTAGGTGTTCTGGTTGATCACAAGCGAAACATGAGCCTGCCGTGCAATGTGACTGCGAAGAAAGCTAACGCAATTTTAGGATGCATTAACAGAAGCATTGTGTCCAGATCAAGGGAGGTGGTCGTTCCGCTCTATTCTGCTATGGTGAGGCCCCACCTGGAGTCCTGTGTCCAGTTTTGGGCACCACATTTTAGGGAGGATGTTGACCAGCTCGAGCGTGTCCAGAGGAGGGCAACCAGGATGGTGAGAGGGTTGGAATCCAAGTCTTAGGAGGAAAGGCTGAAAGAGTTGGGTCCGTTTAGCCTGGGAAAGAGAAGGCTTAGAGGGGACATGATTGCAGTCTTCAAGTATTTGAAGGGCTGTCACGTAGAAGAGGAGCTGCGGTGGCTCGAGTGGTTAAGACGCTGAACTGCAGGCTGTGGAAGGTCGGTAGTTCAGCAGTTCGAGACCCAAGTGTGCCGCATGACGGAGTGAGCTTCCGTCTCTAGTTCCAGCTCCTGCCAACCTAGCAGTTCGAAAGCAAGAAATTGCAAGTAGATAAATAGGTACCACTTCAGTGGGAAGGTAACAGCGTTCCGTGTGCCTTGGTGTTTAGTCATGCTGGCCACATGACCACGGAAACGTATTCGGACAGTGCTGGCTCTTCGGCTTTGAAATGGAGATGAGCACCGCAACCCTAGAGTCAGATTCGACTGGCTTTTGAGCAAGGGAACCTTTACCTTTTACCTTTTACATGTAGAAGATGGAGCGGATCTATTCTTTCTTGCTCCGGATTGCGAGACTAGATCTAATGGGTGGAAATTACAAGGGAGTCGATACCGGCTAAATATCAGGAAAAACTTCCTAACTGTAAGAGTGGTTGAGCATTGGAACAGTCTGCCTCGGGTGGGGGTGGATGCTCCTTCGCTGGACGTTTTCAAGTGGAGGCTGGATGACCATCTTCCGGGTATGTTGTAGGGCTCTCTTTCGGCTCTGCTCCTGCAGAGTGCAGGGGGTTGGACTAGATGACCTGCAAGGTCCCTCCCAACTCTAACATTCTATGATTCTATGACTTGGCTAGGCCAGACTAGCCCAATCATGTCAGATCTGGAAAGTGAAGTAAGGTCGGCCTTGCTCAGTATTTGGATGGGAGACCACCCAGGAAGCCCAGGGTTGCTACACAGAGGTAGGCCATGGCAAACCACCTCTGTTTGTCTCTCACCTTGAAAACCCTATGGAGTCACCATAAATCAGCTGTGACTTGAAGGCAAAAAAGAAAAAAAAAGATGCTTAAAATACCCTCAGTCTGCAAGGTCAGGTCAAATTGACTTTACCTTCTCAAACAGGAATTGTCACGCAGGGCTCTTTTTGTAGAAAAAGCCCAGCAGGAACTCATTAGCATAATAGGCTATACCCAACAGCAGAAACTCATTAGCATATTAGGCCACACCCCCGACAGCACAGCTTATTGGTATATTAGGCCACACCCCCATGTTACCAGAAGTGTGGTCATCCAGCCACACCCACCTTTCCCTTCTTATTCTGTTTACCTCGTCTGTTGTCAAAACCCAGGGCCTTTTTTGTAGCAGGAACTCCTTTGCATGTTAGGCCACACCCCTCATGTAGCCAATCCTAATGAGTTTCTGCTGTTGGGTGTGGCCTATTATGCTAATGAGTTCCTGCTGGGCGTAGCCAACTTGGGAGCCGGCCGGAACTCCGTTTCTGTGCGTTCCTGCCCAAAAATAGCCCTGTATATTGCTATTTTAATCAAGAGACACAACAGCCAAATGCTAAGTCCTAATGCTAAGCACTGTTTCTTGTATTCACTGTTTGCTGCTTATGTTCACTGTTCTTGTGTTTTTATGCCTGCAAGCCCTCAGTCTTTCTAACAAAGGCAGGACGGTTGTACCTGGCTGAATGAGCAAATCGTACAAACCCGAGACAAAAAGGGGAATCACCACTGATCTTATCGGTCGTTCTACATTCTTTCCATAAACACATGCCCTTTCTCATGGGCAGATAAATGCCTTTGTATTTTTTTAAAAAAAACCACCAACATAAATGGGACTCCCCACTTACCATGTTGCAGCGAGGGCTGTAAGAAATGTCAAAAGCCCACACTTTTTCTAGCTGTCTCTAAAGATGACAGAGATAAAAGTCGGGTTGAGCTAGATGAGTTCCCATTTATATGTTTTCTCCAGGTGAACTGTCTCTCTCGCCTGAAGATCAGTTGTGATAGCGGGAGATCTCCAGCCACCACCTGGAGGTTGTGAACCCTACCTGAGACAGGAACCATTTTGAAAGCCGGTATTGCCCAGAGTTCCACAATGTTAAGTCAAGGTTGTTTTCCTTTTCACTCTCTGGTCCTTTCCGCACTAGACCTTAAACCCTGGTTCAACCCTGTCCCCAAACTTACATTCTACACTACACGTGAGTTCACCCCTGTAATTATCTCTGGGTATTTTTACAGCGGAAGACAGGAGGGCCTGGTGGGAGCTGGTCCATGGGGTCGCGAAGAGTCAGACTCGACTGTGCGACTGAACAACAACAAATTTTTACATTCTACACTACACGCGAGTTCACCCCTGTAATTATCTCTGGGTATTTTTACATTCTACACTACACGCGAGTTCACCCCTGTAATTATCTCGGGGTATTTTTACATTCTACACTACACGCGAGTTCACCCCTGTAATTATCTCGGGGTATTTTTACATTCTACACTACATGCGAGTTCACCCCTGTAATTATCTCGGGGTATTTTTACATTCTACACTACACGCGCGTTCACCCCTGTAATTATCTCGGGGTATTTTTACATTCTACACTACACGCGCATTCACCCCTGTAATTATCTCGGGGTATTTTTACATTCTACACTATACGCGAGTTCACCCCTGTAATTATCTTGGGGTATTTTTACATTCTACATTACACGCGAGTTCACCCCTGTAATTATCTCGGGGTATTTTTACATTCTACACTACACGCGAGTTCACCCCTGTAATTATCTCGGGGTATTTTTTTCTTCTACACTACACGTGCGTTCACCCCTGTAATTATCTCGGGGTATTTTTACATTCTACACTACACGTGCGTTCACCCCTGTAATTATCTCGGGGTATTTTTACATTCTACACTATACGCGAGTTCACCCCTGTAATTATCTTGGGGTATTTTTACATTCTACACTACACGCGAGTTCACCCCTGTAATTATCTCGGGGTATTTTTTTGTTTCCCCATTACACTGAGGTCACCCCGGTTTCACCCCCCACTTGTCCCGGGATAAATGGATGCTGGTATAACCAGGGATAAATGCAAGGTATTGAGTCGTGAACTGAACTCTGATAAAAACTGGGATGAGGAAAGGACCTCTGAGTTTGAGCAGCAATTACCCAAGCTCCCTTGGCCCTGACATAGGGTTGCCAATTCCAGGTTGGGAGCCCCAGTTCATTTGGGGGTGGAGCCTAGGGAAGGTGGAGCTTGGGAGGAGGGGGACCTCAAAGGGGTATAATACCCAAGAGTCCACCCTCCAGAGCAGCCATTTTCTCCGGGAGAACTGATCTCTGAAGTCTGCAAGATGTCAAAGGCCTCACCTGGAGGCTGGCAACCTAATCTCTCTCCAAGTGCCAGCCATGATGGTGTGGTCTCATTCCAGCCCTGAGAGATCTAATGGACTCTCGCCACACATAATTTTTTATCTCTTACTGTTTCTACAGGAGAAGAGAAAATTTACGGCCTGGCAGGAGGGTGAGCCATACAGATCCAGATTCTGGGAGCTGTCCTGGAATGTGTTTTATGGACCGCTGGAATGGCTGGAAGTTGATGAGCCTTCTCCCATTAATATCGTACACAAGAGATGGGTTGTAGCAGTTTAACTGCTGTTTAACGAGGCAATAATCCACCCACACAAACACAGATTATTCTTGGCAAAGGGTGGTTCATGTCCAGTGTTTTAAAAGCCGGTTATCAGGCCTGGCCAAGACAGTTTGAGGCCTGAAACAGAAAAATGAAGGAAGTCAGTTCCTTTATTCTGGGCCCAATCCACCGTGTGTGTGTGTATGAGTGTGTGTGTGTGTGTGTGTGTGTGTGTGTGTGTGCCTGTGCCTGAAAGTCATGGTGACCTCTGGTGACTCCTACTGGGGCATGGAAGTTGTTCAGAGAAGTGGCTTGATAGCCTGCCTCTGCCTCCCAGCCCTGGTATTCTTTGGAGGTCTCCCATCCAAAAACTTGCCAGGGTTGGCCTTGCTTAGCTTCTGAGATTTGATGAGATCAGGTTTGCCTGGGCTATCCAGGTCAGGGCAGCCTCTATACCTGTGTGGCCCCTGTGTGAGGCGTGACGCTGGACTAGATGGACCACTGGTCTGATCCAGCAGGGCTCTTCTGATGTTCTTATGAAGGCCTCGGCCTCTATGCCTTGTGTGCTGGCCCTCCAGAGGAACTGGTTGGCCACTATGTGAGACAGGATGCTGGACTAGATAGACCACTGGTCCGATCCAGCAGGGCTCTTCTGAGGTTCTTATGAAGGCCTCAGCCTCTGTGCCCTGTTGTTGGCCCTCCAGAGGAACTGGTTGGCCACTGTGTGAGACATGATGGTGGACTAGATGGACCACTGGTCTGATCCAGCAGGGCTCTTAAGAACATAAGAACATAAGAGACGCCAATGGTGGATCAGGCCAAAGGCCCATCCAGTCCAATACTCTGTGTCACACAATGGCCAGAAATACCAGGTGCCATCTGGAGGTCCAGCAGTGGGGCGAGGACATTAGAATCTCTCCCACTGTTGACCCCCTCAAGCACAGAGCATCGCTTGCCCCAGAGCCCCTATCTATACCTTGTGGCTAATAGCCACTGATGGACCTCTGCTCCAGATGTTTATCCACTTCCCTCTTGAAGCTGTCCATGCTTGTAGCCGCCGCCACCTCCTGTGGCAGTGAATTCCATGTGTTAATCACTCTTTGGGTGAAGAAGGACTTCTTTTTATCCGTTCTAACCCGACCGCTCAGCAATTTCATGGAGTGCCCACAGAGTTCTTGCATTGTGAGAAAGGGAGAAAAGTACCTCTTTCTCGACCTGCTCTATCCCCTGCATAATCTTATAAACCTCGATCATGTCACCCCTCAGCAGTCATTTCTCCAAGATAAAGAGCCCCAAGCTTGACACGGTAGGTGTGGGCACTTCCAGGTGAATTCCTTCCCCCACTCTTTTGGGGAAGAAGACTCCCCCCCCCCAAACCTTCTATTAGTTGCTTTGATGACCAATATCTTTGTGAACTTCAAAGCCAGCAGATAGTTTTAACAATACGCAACTGTGTTTGCGTGGGTTTAATGACCAATCTCATTCTCACCCTTATCTGGCGAGGAGCACGCGCAACTTTCAAGATGATCCCGACAGACCGGAGAGCTGGCTTGGTTAGAGGAAGCTCAACAACAACAGCTGTAAAAAGGTAATTATTTCCGATGAATGTACACAAAGCGTTGCACAACGAGAAACGACTGGAAACAATGCCCGGCGTAATGGCTGCAACTCCGACTCCACTCATAAATAGATCACGATGGGTAGCCGCGTTAGTCTGTCGCTAGCAGTCAGAAAGAACGAGAGTCCAGGAGCACCTTAAAGACTAACAAAATTTGCGGCAGTGGATGAGCTTTCGTGAGTCACTCCTCACTAGTTCATCAGATAGCTGAAGAATATAGTTCAGCCAGGGTGGCCAAACTCCCTTAATGCTGAGAGCCACACAGAATAAACGGCAGATGCTTGAGAGCTGCAAGACATGAACAAACGTTACACATGTGTTTTTATTGAGACATTTTGCCCTTATTAATATTAAATTGATAACTTTAGATGGGGAGGGAGGGGAGAAAGAGAGGTGGAATGAAAGAAAGTGAAAAGAAAGCAAATAGATGGGGGAGGGAGGGAGAGGTGGAAAGAAAGCAAATAGATGGGGGAGGGACGGAGAGGTGGAAAGAAAGCAAATAGATGGGGGAGGGAGGGAGAGGTGGAAAGAAAGCAAATAGATGGGGGAGGGAGGGAGAGGTGGAAAGAAAGCAAATAGATGGGAGAGAGAGGGAGAGGTGGAAAGAAAGCAAATAGATGGGGGAGAGAGGGAGAGGTGGAAAGAAAGCAAATAGATGGGGGAGAGAGGGAGAGGTGGAAAGAAAGCAAATAGATGGGGGAGGGAAGGAGAGGTGGAAAGAAAGCAAATAGATGGGGGAGGGAGGGAGAGGTGGAAAGAAAGCAAATAGATGGGGGAGAGAGGGAGAGGTGGAAAGAAAGCAAATAGATGGGGGAGGGAGGGAGAAGTGGAAAGAAAGCAAATAGATGGGGGAGAGAGGGAGAGGTGGAAAGAAAGCAAATAGATGGGGAGGGAAGGAGAGGTGGAAAGAAAGCAAATAGATGGGAGAGAGAGGGAGAGGTGGAAAGAAAGCAACTTTAACGTTTAATGTGTCCTCCAAGCCTCCCCCTCCCGTGCCGGCTAGCTTGGCTCGGAGAAGGGATTTAAAGACACAAATGCCTTCTCCAAGCTGGCTGGCGAGGGAGGGAGGCTGTGAGAATACGTTTAAAGTTCAAGTTGCTTCCTGTCTCTGCACTGGCTGGGGAAGGGAAGACCGATCAGGGAGGCACTCCTCTCCTTTGCTTCCCCAGCCACTGTAGTGGGAGCCTCACAATACGGGTGAAAGAGCCGCATGCGGCTCCTGAGCCACAGTCTGGCCACCCCTGATATAGATCAAGATGTAGATATACTTTTAGATCAAGATGTAGATACAGATCAAGTGCAGATCAAGATGGGTAGCCGTGATGGTCTGTCTGTAGCAACTGAAAAGAGGAGCCGGCCTTGGTTGGAAGGGCGGGGTAGAAATTTAATAAATGAAATGAAATGAAATGAGCACCTTCAAGACTAACAAAATTTGTGGCAGCGGAGGAGCGTTCGTGAGTCACTGTTCACTTCCTCAGATACCTGCAGTACAGTAGTTTTTCCTTTTTTCCATCTTGAACCTACTGCCCACCAGCTTCATTGGATGCCCTCGAGGTCTAGCCTTTTGGGAGAGGGAGTCAAAGTTCTCTTGCTCAGCTCTCTCCACCCCGTGCATCATTTTATAAACCCCTATCATGCCCCCCCCCCGGTCATCTCTTTTCTAAACTGAAGACTCCCAGAAACTTCAGCCTTTTCTCATAGGGAAGGTGCTCCAACCCCCCGAATCGTCTTGGTTCCCCTCCTCTGTACTTCTTATGCCTTGCCCAAATGAAGTGATTTTGTGGTGGGGGTCAGAAGCAAATTCCTGTCCATGATCAGCTGTGAATCAATCCCACCCCCAAAAAAAATTCTGAAGAAGAAGAAGAGGAGATTAGATTTATACCCCACCCTTCCCTCGGAGTCTCAGAGGGACCTACAAACTTGTTTCCCTCCCCCTCCCCACAACAGACACCCTGTGAGTAGGTGGGGCTGAGAGAGCTCTTTCGAGGACTACCCTATCAAGGACAGCTCTGACAGAACTATGGCTTGCCCAAGGTCATCCAGCAGCTGCGAGTGGAGGAGGAGAGAATCAAACCCAGTTCTCTCAGATTAGAGTCTGTGCACTTAACCATTACACCAAAGTAGTAGCGGAACAAGAGGCATCAGAAGCCGGCCGACTCTCAGCTGATCTTCCCAACCAGCTGTGATTTGACTTCCGATTCTCCCCAGCCCTACTTCCCCGGATGGCATCAGCTATGGGACCAAGCAAAGGTTCTCCAGCTGGAGGTCAGCAGCTGACTCTCAGCTAACGAGGGATTTGATGGGAGTCAGGTTCCGACCTCCTGCTTCGACTAGCCAGTTGGCTGCTAAACAGAATGAACAGGTAGCAAACAGGTGCAATAACCTGTTGACTAAACAGCTCCCTGATCAGAAGCGGCAAAGAGGTTGCGAGCTCACCTGGAAGGTTTTGGTGCATTTCTAGTTTAAACATCTTTGCTTCTTGGTCATGCACAATTATAAGCAAATGGACAGAGCTAGGCAAATAGATACATGTGCACATTAAAGCATATGTGATTTTCCAGGCCTGCCTTGCTTGCCGACTGCATTGGCCTAGACCTCAGCAGGTATTAATGCCACAGAAGTCCACCCTCCAAGGCAGCTCTGGGTTGGGAAATACCTGGAGATTTTGGGGGTCTAGGGAGGGACCACAGTAGGGTATAATCCCATAGAGTCCACCCTCCAAAGCAGCCATTTTCTCCAGGGGAACTGATCTTGGTCATCTGGAGATTAGTTGCAATAGTGGGGGATCTCCAGTTCCACCCGGAGGCTGGAAACTTTAGTAGTCTGGAGACCAATTCTGATTTTTTTGAAGCCGTGGTGGTCTGCAACAGAGCAGCAAAGCTGGAGTCTAGTAGCACCTTAGAGACCAACAAAATTTTGGGGGTATGAGCTTCAGGCGATCAAAGCTCCCTTGATCAGAATTTTGGGAGATCTCCAGGCCGCATGGGGAGGCTGGCAACCCTAGGCGAGTGCCACGTTGTGAAACTGGGCTCAGAAGAGCCAGAGGTAGCATTTCATAAGAACATCAGAAGAGCCCTGCTGGATGAGACCAGTGGTCCCTCTAGTCCAGCATCATGTCTCACACAGAGGCCAACCAGTTTCTCAGGAGGGCCAACAACAGGGCAGAGAGGCCAAGGCCTTCATAAGAACCTCAGAAGAGCCCTGCTGGATCAGACCGGTGGTCCACCTAACCCAGCATCCTGTCTCACACAGTGGCCAACCAGTTCTTCTGGAGGGCCAACAACAGGGCACAGAGGCCGAGGCTTTCATAAGAACATCAGAAGAGCCCTGCTGGATCAGGCCAGTGGTCCATCTAGTCCAGTATCCTGTCTCACGCAGTGGCCAACCAGCATAGAGGCCAAGGTCTTTGTAAGAACATGGCAAACAGGGTTCAATGTGGCCAAGTGCAAGGTGATGCACATTGGAGCCAAAAATCCTAACTATAAATACACATTGATGGGGTCTGAACTGGCAGAGACTGATCAAGAGAGAGATCTTGGAGTCGTAGTAGATAACTCACTGAAAATGTGGAGACAGTGTGTGACTGCAATAAAAAAAGGCCAAAGCTATGCTGGGGATCATTAGGAAGGGTATTGAAAACAGATCAGCCAATATCATAATGCCCCTATATAAATCAATGGTGCGACCTCATTTGGAATACTGCGTACAGTTCTGGTCACCACACCTTTAAAAAGATATTATGGCTTTGGAAAAAGTGCAGAAAAGGGCAACTCGAATGATAAAAGGGTTGGAACACTTTCCATATGAAGAAAGGTTAAAGCGCTTAGGGCTCTTTACGTTGGAGAAACGACGACTGAGGGGTGACATGATTGAGGTTTACAAGATTATGCATGGGAAAGAACAGGTAGAGAAAGAGGTACTTTTCTCCCTTTCTCACAATACAAGAACCCGTGGGCACTCCATGAAATTGCTGAGCGGTCGGGTTAGAACAGATAAAAGGAAGTACTTCTTCACCCAAGTCCAGTGGCACCTTTAAGACCAAGTTTTATTCAGGTACAAGCTCTCCCTCCTCTGTGAGGACAGACCTGCACGTTCCCCCTCCCCAATAGCTAGCAATCCAAAAGAGTCCAGTGGAACCTGAGCGGTGGATGTTGCCTTCTGACACACTTCCTGTGACGTCAGGGGGTGTGGCATATGCAAAGAAGTTATGCTAATGAGTTATGCTAATGAGCTCCTGCATCTCTTTTTCTACGAAATGACCCCTGGACAAACTTATGGAGCAGAGGTCCATCAGTGGCTATTAGCCAAAAGTATAGATAGGAACTCTCGGTCTGGGGCAAGTGATGCTCTGTATTCTTGGTGCTTGGGGGGGGGAAGAGTGGGAGGGCTTCTGGTGTCCTGGGCCCACTGCTGGACCTCCTGAGGGCACCTGGTGTTTTTGGCCACTGTGTGACACATAGTGTTGGACTGGAGGGGCCATTGGCCTGATCCAACATTGGCTTCTCTTATGTTCTTAAGATGGATGATGGCAGACGCAAAAGATTGCGAGTCCGATGACCGAGGTAAGAGAAGGGTGACCAACCCTCTGGGCCGTCTCCCCATGACGACAACTTGGTAACTAACCGTGCTGTCCTAAACAGAGTTACACCCTCGTAAAGCCATTGAAGTGAACGGGATTAAGAGGGTGTAACTGTGCCGAGGACTAAAGCGTATGGTGGAAAGTTTTATAGCCCCTGGGGTGGATTAAAGTTAAGTGTTCTATGTCGGGTGCCAAACGAGGCCGCCCGTCTGTGGACTGGGGTAAAGTGATACGATTATACAACGCCAGTGCTGAACTAATTGCAGCGGCTACTCACCGGCTTCCGGTTCCGTTGCAATGGCTGGTTCTTACAGATAGAGCCTCAGGCATCCTGCAACTTCTGTCTCTTGAAGACCACCTCTCCCGGGCTAAACCAATGCCTATGCTTTCCCCTCAACGCAATCCAGGCAGCTTCACCCCAAAAGCAAGCTTCCTGAGATTCAGTTTGGTGTAGTGGTTAGGTTTGTGAACTCTAACCTGAGAGAACCGGGCTTGATTCCCCACTCCTCCACTCGCAGCTGTTGGATGACCTTGGGCAAGCCGTAGTTCTGACAAGAGCTGTTCTCTCAAGGGCAGTCCTCGAAAGAGCTCTCTCAGCCCCACCTCCCTCACAGGGTGTCTGTTGTGGGGAGGGGAAGGGGAAGGAGTTTGTAAGCCGCTCTGAGACTCCTTCGGGTAGGGAAGGGCGGAGTATAAATCCAATCTCTTCTTCTTCTTCTTCTTCTTCTTCTTCTTCTTCTTCTTCCTCCTCCTCCACTTGCACCTGGCTGGATGACCTTGGGCAAGCTACAGTTCTGATAAGAACTGTCCTTGAAAAAGAGCAGTTTCTCTGAGCTCTCTTAGCCCCACCTACCTCACAGGGTGTCTGTTGTGGAGAGGGGAAGGGAAAGGAGTTTGTAAGCCGCTCTGAGCCTCCGAGTGAAGGGTGGGGTATAAATCCAATCTCTTCTTCTTCTTCTTCTTCCTCCACTTGCACCTGCTAGATGACCTTGGGCAAGCCATAGTCCTCTCAGAGCTGTCCTTGAAAGAGAGCCATTTCTGTCAGAGCTCTCTCAGCCCCACCTACCTCACAGGGTGTCTGTTGTGGGGAGTGGAAGGGAAAGGAGTTTGTAAGCCGCTCTGAGACTCCTTTGGGTAGTGAAGGGCGGGGTATAAATCCAATCTCTTCTACTTCTTTTGGGGAACGGAACCGCCTCTGAAGATACTGTACATCTCATGGCCACCCTCCCAGACTTCCAAAAGTCATGTGAACAACTGAATAACAAGGAAGACCTTGACTTTTTTGAAGAATGGAAGGACTTTAAACTTTACCTAGAAAAAAACTGGGATGTGAAGCACAATTTACTATGTTTAGAACAATATTGAGATTAATTGATGTTATCTTAAGATGTACTGGAGGGTCAAAGGGGGAAACATTGCGGGAAGCCACCAGAAGGGAGGGGGGATATGGGAATATAGGTATTGGTTTAAGAATGATAACAGTTTTTTAATTGTAAGAGGTTATTTCCATGAAAATAAAAATTCTTTTACCAAAAAAACCAAACAAAAGTCATGTGAACTCAAACCTGGTGGGCAGTCAAAGGGATGCAGGGCCACGTGCCCTAGTGGGATGTACACCCACATGAATGCACATGAGGCTGCCTTATACTGAATCAGACCCTTGGTCCATCAAGGTCAGAATTGTCTACTCAGACTGGCAGCCGCTCTACAGAGTCTCAGGCCGAGGTCTTTCCCATCACCTCCTGCCTGGTCCTTTTAACTGGAGATGCCGGGGACTGAACCTGGGACCTTCTGCATGTCAATCAGAGGCTCTACCACTCAGCCACAGCCCCTCTTTACAGCTCTCTAGGTGTCTCAGGCGGAGGTCTTTCCCATCACCTCCTGCCTGGTCCTTTTACCCGGAGATGCCGGGGACTGAACCTGGGACCTCCTGCATGACAGGCAGAGGCTCTTCCACTGAGCCGCAGCCCCTCTTGACAGCTCTCCAGGGTCTCAGGCCGAGGTCTTTCCCATCACCTCCTGCCCGGTCCTTTTTAACTGGAGATGCCGGGGATTGAACCTGGGACCTCCTGCATGCCAGGCAGGGGCTCTTCCACTGAGCCACAGCCCCTCTTGACAGCTCTCCAGGGTCTCAGGCAGACGTCTTTCCCATCACCTCCTGCCTGGTCCTTTTCAACTGGAAATGCCGGGGACTGAACCTGGGACCTCCTGCATGCCAGGCAGAGGCCCTTCCACTGAGCCGCAGCCCCTCTTGACAGCTCTCCAGGGTCTCAGGTAGAGGTCTTTCCCATCACCTCCTGCCTGGTCCTTGTAACTGGAGATGCCGGGGACTGATCCTGGAACCTCCTGCATGCCAGGCAGAGGCTCTTCCACTGAGACATGGCCCCTCTCTACAGCTCTCCAGGGTCTCAGGCAGACGTCTTTCCCATCACCTCCTGCCTGGTCCTTTTCAACTGGAAATGCTGGGAATTGAACCTGAGACCTCCTGCATGCCAGGCAGAGGCTCTTCCACTGAGCCACAGCCCCTCTTCACAGCTCTCCAGGGTCTCAGGCGGAGGTCTTTCCCGTCACCAGCTGCCTGGTCCTTTTAACTGGAGATGCCAGGGACTGAACCTGGGACCTCCTGCATGACAGGCAGATCGTCTATCACATGAACACAGGAAGCTGCCTCATACCAAATCAGAATGTTGGTCCATCACAGTCAGTCTTGTCTACTCAAACTGGGAGTGTCCTTCCAGGGTCTCAGGCAGAGGTCTTTCCCATCATCTGGCCCTTTTAACTAGAGATGCACCTGGGACCACCTGCATGCAAAGTTGATGCTCTGCCACTGAGCCATGGACCCTCCCCAATGAAGCAGCCTTCCACTGAATCAGGCCCTTAGTCCATCAAGGTCATTACTGCCTACTCAGACTGGCAGAAGCTCTCCAGGACCTCAGGTAGAGGACTTTCACATCACCTGCTGCCTGGTCCTTATTGGAGATGCCAGAGATTGAACCTGGGACCTTCTGCATGCAAAGCAGGGGCTCTACCACTGAGTCACAGCCCCACTGTTGCCCCCCCCAAGCACCAAGAAGACAGAGCATCACTTGCCCCAGAGCCCCTATCTATACCTTGTGGCTAATAGCTACTGATGGACCTCTGCTCCAGATGCTTACCCAATTCCCTCTTGAAGCTGTCCATTCTTGTAGCGGCCACCACCTCTTGTGGCAGTGAATTCCATGTGTTAATCACTCTTTGGTTGAAGAAGGACTTCCTTTTATCCGTTCTAACTTTGCCGGCATCTCTACCAGTGCTCTCTCTACGCTGTGGAGTCTTGTGAGCGAAAATTCTACTTTGTGAGCGACCGGCACTAAAATTGCGAGCGCGGAAGTTGGTGGCTGCATCAATTGCAGGCCCTGTGGAACTGTGCAAGGTCCGCAGGTAGGTAGGTAGGTAGGTAGGTAGGTAGGTAGGTAGATAGATAGATAGATAGATGATAGATAGATAGATAGATAGATAGATAGATAGATAGATAGATAGATAGATAGATAGATAGATAGATAGATAGGGCTTATGCCCCCCTCACACCCTTCCCCCAACTTCAAATGGCCCACTGGAGACGCCTGATGGGGGTCATGTGGAGCTGCCTCTTGGGGGCAAGGAGGAACTGCCGGAGGCTGCTTCAGTTGGAGGAAAGGAGGCAGGGAAGGCCGTCTGAATCTTTGTCTTTCAATTTCCCGTTGTCCTGACCCAAAGTGGAACGCCATGCACTTGAGGACTGAGTTCCCAGGGAGGAACGTCCAGCTGGTGTTTGACTGACAGTCCTCATGGTACCCCTGGGGGAGGTGGGGGGCACACAGAAAACATAGTTCTCGTGGCCCTTCCTTACACGGCAGGGAAATGCTGGTCATTTGGGATCAGGAAGCAATTTTTCTCCAGGCCAGTTTGCCCGGGGATCCTGGAGGTTTATTGTCATCTTCTGGGTGTGGAGCAGGGGTCACTGGGGGTGAGGAGGGGGGAGATATTTGTGATTTCCCTGTATTGTGCAGGAAGTTGGACTAGGTGACTCTGGAGGTCCCTTCCAACTCTATGATGCTACTAGGGAGCAAAGCCCATTGTGGACGGAGACAATTGGCCCCTAGACAGGTAGGGTGGGTGGGGGGGGGGTGGGGAAAGAAAGCTGGGGATTGGGTGCGGGAGGGAAATCAGGCCGCGGCGTGGGGCGCATTGCCAGTGCGCCCTTAGACACAGCGCTCGCCTCCCGCCTCCCAGCCCATGGCAGGGCAGTAGCCTTGAGCGGCAGCTGGGCAACACAGCCAATGGAAGCTGGGGAAGCTTCTGACGGACAGCGCAAGCTTCTAAACACCGTTGGTGTGCATTTTCTCTCCGCTGCGTGAAGCTGCGTCTGAGGTGGGACTTAGGCGACATGGGACTTAGGCGACATGGCCAAAGCTGGGGGAGGTTTTGATGGACAGTTCAGCTGTCCAAACACTGTTGGTGTGCATTTTCTCTCCACTGCGTGACTCTGCGTCTTATTGAATCTCTCCTTATATATAATTGAATAGTGGGTGCCAAAGTTCTAAAATGCACTCCTTTAGTGTATGGACGCTTGAACTGTCAGTCAGAAGACGCTGGCTGGGTTGACTGGCTGCTTTGTGCAGTCATGCCCAGCGTTTCAAGGTCTTTTGCATATGGAAGCTGATTGGACTTCACTCCATTCCACACCTCAAACTCCCCCCACCCCGCAAGGCAGTTGGAATGTCAGTTTCATATGGAACCTGCTGTATTCTGGTGGTGTGCAGGTCCCAGGTTCATGTTTTAAAAGCTGCCTGGGGGATTATGGACCATTCACACACTTTCAACCTTAACATACCTCATAGGGTAGTTGTGCGGATCATACGGGGGAGAGGAGAATGATGTCAGCTGCTTTGGCTACCACTGCAGGGGAAAACTGCCCTTTCCCTAGGCAGAGGCTGGAGGGGGGGGAAGTAAATCTGAAGACAGACAGGCAGATAAAGGTAGGCTGATGGTTGCCTGGAAAGGACATAGGGTTGCCAACTCCAGGTTGGAAACTTCCAGGATATTTTAGGGATGAAGCCTGCTGTGGGTGGGATCTCAGGAAGGAGGAGGAAGAGGGGGACCTCAGACAGATACAATGCCATACTCCCCACCCTCCAAACAAGCTGTTGCCAGTCTCCGGGTGACAGCTGGAGAGCAGTTAAAGCTCTGGTGCTAATTCAAAGTGTTACAATGTATCGACAGAGTAGTGTTTTGGAAAATCTTTAGGAATTGTTTGGTGCATTGCCAGCTTTAGGTATGGAAATTCCTGGATATTTGAGGGGTGGAGCCTGGGTAACAATTGTTGCCACTCTCCAGGTGAGGGCTAGAGATCACTCAAAATTACAACTGCTCTTCAGGTAGCACAGATCAGTCCCTCTGGAGAAAACAGTGGACTCAGTCATTATACCCTGCTGAGGTCGCCACAGCAAACTGACAATGTTTGCCCAAAGCCAGAGCACTCTCCCAGAGCCTCTTTCTAGCTCTCGTTGTATTTATTTCCACAACGGGCCTTATTTCTAGTTATATATAAGGGAGAGATGATTCTATAAGCTGCATTTGTTGGTGGCAACTGCTGTCAAGTCACAGCTGAGTCATATTAACCCAGGAGGGTTTTCAAGGCAAGAGATGGACAGAAGTGGTTTGCCACTGCCTGCCTCTGCCCAACAACCTTGGACTTTCTTAGTAATCTCCTGGCCAAGTCCCAGGGCCAACCCAGCTTAGCTTCCAATCTCTGACAAGACTGGTCCAGCCTGGGCCATCCAGTTCAGAGCCAAAAACATACAGAGATGGTTTGCCCTTGCCTGCCTCTGCATAGCAACCCTGGACTTCCGTGGTGGTCTCCCATCCAAGGACTAAGCAGGGCCGACCCAGCTTAGCTTCCAACCTCTGACAAGACTGAGCTAGCCTACATCATTCAGTTCAGAGTCAAAAACATACAGAGATGGTTTGCCCTTGCCTGCCTCTGCATAGCAACCCTGGACTTCCGTGGTGGTCTCCCATCCAAGGTCTAAGCAAGGCCAACCCAGCATAGCTTCCAACCTCTGACAAGACTGGTCCAGCCTGGGCCATCCAGTTCAGAGCAAAAAAAAACATACAGAGGGGGTTTGCCATTGCT
The DNA here is from genome assembly GCF_001447785.1 of Gekko japonicus. Taxonomy (NCBI): domain Eukaryota; kingdom Metazoa; phylum Chordata; class Lepidosauria; order Squamata; family Gekkonidae; genus Gekko; species Gekko japonicus. The sequence goes on along the minus strand of NW_015168658.1, from coordinate 864,215 downwards.
TGCCTCTGCATAGCAACCCTGGACTTCCGTGGTGGTCTCCCATCCAAGGTCTAAGCAAGGCCAACCCAGCATAGCTTCCAACCTCTGACAAGACTGAGCTAGCCTCGGTCATTCAGTTCAGAGCCAAAACCATACAGAGGGGCTTTGCCATTGCCTGCCTCTGCGTAGCAACCCTGGACTTCCTCAGCAGTATTCAGAGACTAACCCAGGGCCGACCCTGCTTAGCTTCAGAGACTGGGCTAGCCTCGGCCGTCCAGGTCAGGACCACCCGAATTTAAGACGACAGAAAACTGGGGCACACGTTGTTTGTTGCATTTCACCCGCGTGAGAAGACGGATTCCTCTTTCGTAAAGTCCGATCCCTCCTTTCACGTTGGAACGGATTGCAACCCGGTGAGGTAACACGTTCTCCGGAACCTCGGCGCCCCTCCCTGTTCTGTGTCATCCTCGTCTTTGTCTAAGCCAGGTAGATTTCGTATGTCATGGAAAGGAATGAATGGGGCCGAACAGACCTCGGTGCGAGAGAAGGGAGGCAGGAGGAGTGGAGGCCGGAGGAAGGGGAGGTGAGAGACTGTGAGTCGGCAGCAGGGTGAGCAAGGTGTGGGGGGGGGGCGGCGGCGGGGAGCCCATGGGTGAGTCACAGATCGTGTATCCCGGGTTCGAGTCAGGGGCCTCCCAATGTGTCCCAGGTTCGAGGCAGGGGCCAAAAGGGGGGGGAAAGAAAAAGAGAGATTTGTCAGCAGGGCAATTTGAATCCATGATGCAATTTAAGCAAATTATTCAAATTAGTGTCAATTGCATCATGTATACCATCTGAAAAATTAGGCTTGAATTGAAAAGGGTGGCGGTGGTGGTGGTGGGGTTAGGTTCATATCCTTTGTGAAGAAATGATTTTTTTTTTCCCTTTGGAGGTTTGAAATCAACAGAACCTTCACTCTGAGTTTTAAAAAGGTTTCTCCCCCCCCCCCCTCTCTGGGCAGGGAGCAGGCAGGAAGTGGGGGATGAAGGCCAGTTCAATTGCTTTCCAGACGAATCTCAGCCCACCTTCATACAAATGCGAATAGGGCTAGCAGGAGAGATAGTGGGTAGGTCAAGCCCTCCCCCTGCTCCAAGCAGGGAACAGAGATGTGGAGGAATTAAATACTAGCGAGGCTTCAGGAAGGAAAATTCTGGAGACTCCAGGAAAAGCTTCGATGACCTGGCCAGACCTGGTCAGTGGGTGGGGAAAAGATAGGTGATAAAACTCAAGGGAACAAGGAGGAAGCTCTTTTTTGCGCTGGGTCCATCAGAGCAGTCCTGCCAACCAAGCAGTTCGAAAGCAAGAAATTGCAAGTAGATAAATAGGTACCACTTCAGTGGGAAGGTAACAGCATTCCGTGCGCCTTGGTGTTTAGTCATGCCGGCCACATGACCAGACTGGCTTTTGAGCAAGGGAACCTTTACCTTTACCTTACCATCAGAGCAGACAGAACTCTTAGCTGAGGTCTGGAGGGGGCAGCCATTGATCATGCGCTGGCCCAGAGAGCTACAGAAAGCTTCAAGGTAATGGTAACTTTGTAGAGATCTGTAAGAAGAGAAGAAGAGAAGAGATTGGATTTATACCCTGCCTTTCACTACCCAAGGGAGTCTCAGAGCGGCTTACAAACTCCTTTCCTTTCCTTTCCCTTCCCTTCCCCTACCCACAACAGGCACCCTGTGAGGGAGGTGGGGTTGAGAGAGCTCTGACAGAAACTGCTCTTTTTCAAGAACAGCTCTGACAGAACTATGGCTTGCCTAAGGTCATCCAGCAGGTGCGAGTGGAGGAGTGGGGAATCAAACCCGGTTCTCCCAGATTAGAGTCCGCGCACTTAACTACTACACCAAACTGGCTTTAGGAGTTTGCCCTATATGTTAACATCTGATAGGGCATGTATAGAGAGAGGGACAGATGATTTGTATTTTACCCATTCCTTTTGAATCCCTTGCTCAATCTGGTGCTGTGTTAAAAGCAGGGCTCTTTTTGTAGAAAAAGCCCAGCAGGAACCCATTAGCATAATAGGCCACACCCAACAGCAGGAACTCATTAGCATATTGGGCCACACCCCTGACAGCACAGCTCATTAGCACATTAGGCCGCACCCCCATGTTACCAGAAGTGTGGTCATCCAGCCACACCCACCTTTTGCTTCTTATTCTGTTTACCTTGTTTGTTGTCCATGTTAGGCCACACACCCCTTTGCATGTTAGGCCACACACCCCTAATGTAGCCAATCCTAATGAGTTCCCGCTGTTGGGTGTGGCCTATTATGTTAATGAGTTCCTGCTGGGTGTGGCCAACTTGGGAGCCAGCCGGAACTCCGTTCCTGTGCGTTCCTGCCCAAAAATAGCCCTGGTTAAAAGTATGCTTGCGAAAATTTTCTTTTTAATAGCTCGAGGTGGTCAACCATGTTGGTCTGAAGCGGCAGAACAAAGTTCGAGTCCAGTGGGGCACTTTTAAGACCAATAACGTTTTATGCAAGGTATGACCTTTCATGTGCATGCAGACTTTTTTTAAAAAAATCTTCAAAATAAATACTTTATAACTTTTGATGCTGGTAGTGGTTCTCTGTACCACACAGACCTTCACCATCTCGGACATGCTGTTTTAAAAAGGGAGTGCCAGGGGGAAGGGAGGCAGTTGGCAAGCGACTGTTCCTCTGTAATGTATTCAGATGCTGCCTGAATGCATTAGGAGGTATGTAAATCCTCCCATAGAGAAGCCATGCAAAGCTTCAAGCTTCGGCAGGGATTCGCGCCGAAAAGTATTGTGGCCAATCAGATTTGAATGTTTGTAAGCGGGACCGCTTATGATTGGTCGTTCATACGTACAACCTGATAGGTTGGTTTAATGTACAGTAGGTGTGGCTACATTAGCCCGAAGTGTTTAAATACCGAACTAGCTGCAATGAAGTGCTATGTCAGATTGGAGTTGTCAGATGACAAATGTTCGGGCTATCAAGAGTTGTACCGTGTCAGAAGAAGTCGATTGAAGAGCTGAATAAACCTGAGTTTTCTGAAATCACTCTCTGACTACTTTGTTAAGTACGGACTTAACAATTGGCGACGAGGATGGGATCCAGGAGCGGGTAGGCAGCCCCGCTGGTCCCGAACCAACGACGGACAACCAAGAGCAGCAGCTGGCCGTGGCAGAGCAGCGACAGGCACCACCAGCACCGGTGACAGCGATCGCAGCTATGGCCAATAGCCCGAAGTTCGAGGCATTCGAACCAGCGACCGAGGACTGGGACGCCTACCTGCTGAGGTTCGGGTTCCACCTCGAAGCGAACGACATCAACACGGAGGAGAAGAAGCGAGCCACCCTCCTGAGCTCTTGTGGCAAGAGCGTGTTCGATGTCGCCAGATCCCTGGTAGCACCAGTGGACATCGGAACAGTGCCGTTCAAAGAGCTGACTAAAAAGTTGAAGGCACACTTCTCACCGCAACCGTCGGAGATCGCAAGCCGGCACGCGTTCTTCAAGAGGAACCAAGCGCCCAACGAGACGGTGTCCGATTTTGTAGCGGCTCTACGTAAAGCGGCCAGACCGTGTAACTTCGCCGACGTAGAGGAGGCCCTGCGAGACAGGCTGGTGTGTGGCATGCGGGACGAGCGACTGCAGCAGCGCCTGTTCGCAAAGGCGAAATTGACCTGGGCCGACGCCTACAATGAAGCCATCGCAGCGGAGACAGCGGACAAATCGACCCGGGAGGTGCGTCAGCGTCTGGCTGCAACAGAGCTACGCGTTCACCACCAGGGGTCCGAAGGAGAGCGTGAGGGCGCGGCTGAAGACGTCTGCACTGTGAAAGGGCCTGCGAACCAGCGGACCCAAGTGAGGACTTCGCCCACTCCCCCTTGCACCGGCTGTGGCGGCAAGCACTCCAGAGAAAGCTGCTGGACCAAGGACGTCGACTGCAGAGCATGCGGAAGGCGGGGCCACATCGCTCGTGCTTGCAGAGCGCCAAAAGTTTCAACGCCCTCAAACAAGCCCAGGAAGCAACGTTCCCGAGCCACACAGCATGAAACCAGCTGCCAGGTCGTACGATCAAGCGCACCTTCGGTCCAACGAATCGGAGGCACCGGCAAGATCAACGTGACGGTCCATCTAGACGGCGTTCCGTGCGGCATGGAGGTCGATTCGGGATCGTCGGTGACCGTGATTTCGTCCAAGTCGTGGCAGCAGTTGTTCCCCACCAGGAGTCGTCGCCGGCTGAAGCCAGCAGACACACAAGTGTCCGACTTCCAGGGCAAGCGTATACCTCTGGCAGGGAGGGATACGTTTGAAGTTGAGTTTAAGGGGAAGCGGGCGACCCTTTCATTGTTGGTGGCTGAGGGGAACAGAGTGAATTTGCTGGGGCTTGACTGGTTTGAACCGTTGGGAATTGCTATTTCTGGCATTAATAGTGTAACGAAGAATAAATGGGCTGTACTGTATAAGGAATTTACTGATGTGTTTGGGGGTGGCCTGGGAAAATATACGGGACCCCCAGTAGCGTTTGAACTTGATCCTGCCGTGAGGCCGGTTCGCCTCAAGTATAGGAAGGTTCCTATTCCTCTGAAGCCCAGAATTGAAGCAGAGCTGGACAAGCTCATCGAGCAGGGCGTGTTAGAGCCAGTTCCCTTCAGTCGGTGGGAGACCCCCATTGTAACCCCTGTTAAGCCGGACGGGTCAGTACGCATCTGTGCTGACTACAAATGCACCATAAATCGGGCATTGCAACAGCACTCGTACCCAGTACCGGTAATTAGCCATGTCTGGGCATCGTTGGGGGGGGGAAAAGTCTTTGCGAAGTTCGACTTGGCCCAGGCTGACCAGCAGCTTCCCGTGACCAAGGAAGCTGCTGAAGCACAGACCATTGTGACACACAGGGGGGCGTCCAAATTGGAGCCTGTTTACTTTGAACGCCCCCCTGTGTGTCACAATGGTCTGTGCTTCAGCAGCTTCCTTGGTCACGGGGAGCTGCTGGTAAGCCTGGGCCAAGTCGAACTTCGCAAAGACCTTTCCCCCCCCCAACGATGCCAAGACATGGCTAATTACCGGTACTGGGTACGAGTGCTGCTGCAATGCCCGATTTATGGTGCATTTGTAGTCAGCACAGATGCGTACTGACCCGTCCGGCTTAACAGGGGTCACAATGGGGGTCTCCCACCGACTGAAGGGAACTGGCTCTAACACGCCCTGCTCGATGAGCTTGTCCAGCTCTGCTTCAATTCTGGGCTTAAGAGGAATAGGAACCTTCCTATACTTGAGGCGAACTGGCCTCACGGCAGGAGCAAGTTCAAACGCTACTGGGGGTCCCGTATATTTTCCCAGGCCACCCCCAAACACATCAGTAAATTCTTTATACAGTACAGCCCATTTATTCTTCGTTACACTATTAATGCCAGAAATAGCAATTCCCAACGGTTCAAACCAGTCAAGCCCCAGCAAATTCACTCTGTCCCCCTCAGCCACCAACAATGAAAGGGTCGCCCGCTTCCCCTTAAACTCAACTTCAAACGTATCCCTCCCTGCCAGAGGTATACGCTTGCCCTGGAAGTCGGACACGTGTGTGTCTGCTGGCTTCAGCCGGCGACGACTCCTGGTGGGGAACAACTGCTGCCATGACTTGGACGAAATTACGGTCACCGACGATCCCGAGTCGACCTCCACACCGCACGGAACGCCGTCTAGATGGACCGTCACGTTGATCTTGCCGGTGCCTCCGATTCGTTGGACCGAAGGTGCGCTTGATCGTACGACCTGGCAGCTGGTTTCATGTTGTGCGGCTCGGGAACGTTGCTTCCTGGGCTTGTTTGAGGGCGTTGAAACTTTTGGCGCTCTGCAAGCACGAGCGATGTGGCCCCGCCTTCCGCATGCTCTGCAGTCGACGTCCTTGGTCCAGCAGCTTTCTCTGGAGTGCTTGCCGCCACAGCCGGTGCAAGGAGGAGTGGGCGAAGTCCTCACTTGGGTCCGCTGGTTCGCAGGCCCTTTCACAGCGCAGACGTCTTCAGCCGCGCCCTCACGCTCTCCTTCGGACCCCTGGTGGTGAACGCGTAGCTCTGTTGCAGCCAGACGCTGACGCACCTCACGGGTCGATTTGTCCGCTGTCTCCGCTGCGATGGCTTCATTGTAGGCGTCGGCCCAGGTCAATTTCGCCTTTGCGAACAGGCGCTGCTGCAGACGCTCGTCCCGCATGCCACACACCAGCCTGTCTCGCAGGGCCTCCTCTACGTCGGCGAAGTTACACGGTCTGGCCGCTTTACGTAGAGCCGCTACAAAATCGGACACCGTCTCGTTGGGCGCTTGGTTCCTCTTGAAGAACGCGTGCCGGCTAGCGATCTCCGACGGTTGCGGGGAGAAGTGTGCCTTCAACTTCTCCGTCAGCTCTTTGAACGGCACTGTTCCGATGTCCGCTGGTGCCACCAGAGACCTGGCGACATCGAACACGCTCTTGCCACAAGAGCTCAGGAGGGTGGCTCGCTTCTTCTCCTCCGTGGTGATGTCGTTCGCTTCGAGGTGGAACCCGAACCTCAGCAGGTAGGCGTCCCAGTCCTCGGTCGCTGGTTCGAATGCCTCGAACTTCGGGCTATTGGCCATAGCTGCGATCGCTGCCACCGGTGCTGGTGGTGCCTGTCGCTGCTCTGCCACGGCGAGCTGCTGCTCTTGGTTGTCCGTCGTTGGGTCGGGACCAGCGGGGCTGCCTACCCGCTCCTGGATCCCATCCTCGTCGCCAATTGTTAAGTCCGTGCTTAACAAAGTAGTCAGAGAGTGATTTCAGAAAACTCAGGTTTATTCAGCTCTTCAATCGACTTCTTCTGACACGGTACAACTCCTCATAGCCCGAACAGCTTGTCCATTTCAGCTGCTCGGTATTTAAACACTCCGGGCTAATGTAGCCACACCTACTGTACATTAAACCAACCTATCAGGTTGTGTGCATGAACGACCAATCATAAGCGGTCCCGCTTACAAACATTCAAATCTGATTGGCCACAATACTTTTCGGCGCGAATCCCTGCCGAAGCTTGAAGCTTTGCATGGCTTCTCTATGGGAGGATTCACATACCTCCTAATGCATTCAGGGCAGCATCTGAATACATTACAAATCCCTCCCCCCTAAGCAAAAACAACTACGAACAATCATAATCACTTAGGTAGGAAGGTGCTCTTCTCGTTCTCTGAGACCTCCTAGGTGGACTAGGCTCAGGGCACATCTCCGTCAGTGGCACTTCGTTCGACTCTGGGACCGCAGAGTCAGGAACACTTCCATCCGTTACGTTCGGTTCGAGAGTAGGGGTCTGCCCTGCCTCTGGAACAGTGCTGATGCCCTCAGGCCCGTCAGCACTCGCCGCCAGGGGAGGTCTCGGAAGGTCCTCGGGGTCTATTGACTCAGTTGGCAACGCGTTGGGTCGGTCAGTCGCCCACCGTTGCCTCAACTGGTCTACGTGCCTACGCCACTTGCGACCATCAGCAAGTCGTACCACATACATTCTGGACCCAACAGTTTCAACAATAGTGGCTGGGAGCCACAAGTGACCACTGGCATAATTTCTCGCATACACCTTGTCATCTTTCTCATATATGCGTACCTTCGTTTGTTCACTCTGCTGTGGTGGTTTAAGGTACTTCAGGTCCGGGTGCAACCTATCTAATAGGGTTGCCAGCCTCCGGCCCATCAGCATTTCGGCCGGACTGCGGCCAGTTGCTGAACAAGGGGTAACATGCTGTCTGAGCAAGAACGAAGCTAGCTTTACCCCCCAGTCACCATAAACCAATTTACTCAGTGCTTCTTTGGTGGTTCTTACCATTCTTTCCGCCTGGCCATTCGAAGCCGGGTGGAATGGGGCCGATGTAATCTGCCTGATTCCGTTATCAGCCAGAAATTTTTCAAACTCCATAGATGTAAATTGCGTCCCGTTATCACTGACCAATACATCGGGTATACCATGGGTCGCAAACAGGCGCCGCAGCACATTGATGACAGACCCGGAAGTGGTGGAATGCATGTGCGCAACCTCCAACCATTTCGTATACGCATCAACAATAATAAGGAACATTTGTCCCTGAACTGGCCCCGCAAAATCTAGGTGGAGCCTCGACCAAGGTTTTCCCGCCGACTCCCAACGCTGCGGAGTGGCGGTTGACGGCTCAGGCCTAGCCTGCTGACAGGGCTCACACACTCTGACCCAATCCTCGATTTCCGCATCAAGCCCGGGCCACCACACATAACCACGGGCCAGTGCCTTCATGTGGACCATGCCTGGATGGCCCTCATGGAGTGATTTCAGCACTTTTTGTCTGAGGCAGTGAGGCACCACCACCCGGTTTCCCCACAGTAAACAGCCCTTAGACACAGACAGCTCGTTTTGGCGCGCTTTGTACATGCGAAATTCCGGCTCCATAGCACCCATCGGCCACCCCCATCCCATGCATAATCTGGGGCAAGCCTTAGTTCTGGTAAGAGCTGTCCTTGAAAAAAGAGCAGTTTCTGTCAGAGCTCTCTCAGCCCCCCTACCTCACAGGGTGTCTGTTGTGGGGAGGGGAAGGGAAAGAAGTTTGTCAGCCGCTCTGAGACTCCTTTGGGTAGTGAAGGGTGGGGTAGAAATCCAATCTCCTCCTCCTCCTCCTC
>NW_015168658.1:846496-855552 GCF_001447785.1 Gekko japonicus | reverse complement strand
TCCTCCTCCTCCTCCTCCTCCTCTTCTTCTTCTTCTTCTTCTTCGTGGAAGAGCTGAGAGAGATCAACAGGGAAGGGGTTGAATGGGCTTGTCATCTTTTTGTTGTTGTTTTTTTAAATAATAATCTGGCACTTCAAGTTGAATGCTCCTGAGTATGCGTCAAGTGTTTCAACCTTTGAGCAAATAGCTGAAGGGGGTCTAAGGGCGGAGGCTCTCTGGTGGGAGGCCGCTTTCTTAGACAAAGGAATCAGTGTAAGGACAGGTTGCTTTACAGTTGCCAGCTCCGGGTGGGAGAATCCCTGGAGATTTTGGGGGTGGAGCCTGGGGAGGGCGGGGTTTTGAGAGGGGAGGGGCCTCAGCAGAGTCTAATGCTGCACCGCCCACTCTCCAATGCAACCCTTGGTCTCCAGGCCCCATCTGGAGGTTGGCAGCCCTAAAATGCCCTCTTCGGGGCTCCATGTTTTCAGGTGATATTCTTTTATTTGGTTTAAAACGATTTTATGCCAACTTCCCACCCTGTGAGGGTCCACAAGGCAGAAAACATTTTTTTAAAAACCCCAAAATTAAATCAGCAATTAAAAATACGGTTAAAATGATACGATTCAATTAAACTCAAAAACAGCACTAGAAGGCAGGCCAGGAGGTGTTCTTGGGGATACGCCAGACGATATAAAAAGCAACGTGAAAAGCAGGTGGCAAAGAAAACGCTCTCCCCCCACACACACACACACATATTTCCTTCTCCGATTCAAAGCGATTGGCAAGAGAAGGAAAGCCTGATACCCCTAGGAGCAAAGAGCTGGCCCCCTTCCTGTAAGTGGGTCACTGGTTCAGGTCCTGCCTCCTGTGTAGGGCTAACAGCTCCGGGTCAGGAAATACCTAGAGATTTGGGGGATGAAGTCTGAGGAGGGTGGGGATTGGGGAGGGGAGGGACTTCAGTCTTTGCAACTTAATCTATATTATCTATTGTTCTTATCCTGTCGTAAGCTGCCTTGAGCCGTGCCCGCAGGAAAGGGTGGCGAAGGAGGAGGAGGAGGAGATTGGATTTATACCCCACCCATCACTTGGAGTCTCAGAGCGGCTTACAAACTCCTTCCCCTTCCCCTGACCCCACTGTTGGACCTCCTGATGGCCCCTGGTATCTTTCGCCACTTGGTGACAGAGAGTTGGACTCGATGGTCCATTGGCCTGATCCAACATTGGCCTCTCTTATGTTCTTATGTTCTTAACAGACACCCTGTGAGGTAGGTGGGGCTGAGAGAGCTCTTTCAGGAACTGCTCGTGAGAGAACAGCTCTGAGAGAAATTGTGGCTGACCCAAGTCACACCGGCAGCTGCATGTGGAAACATAAGGAATCAAACCCGGCGGCCTAAAAGGATAGACGGACGGACGGACGGACAGACAGAGACAGACAGACAGACAGACAGACAGACAGACAGACAGACAGACAGACAGACAGACAGACAGACAGACAGACAGACAGACAGACAGACAGACAGACAGACAGACAGACAGACAGACAGACAGACAGACAGACAGACAGATAGATAGATAGATAGATAGCTGGATGATGGACGGATGGATGATAGACAGAAGATAGGTAGATGGATGGATGAATGGATGGATGGATGGATGGATAGATGGATGCAGGGCTATTTTGGGGTAGGAACTCCTGAGTTGGCCACGCCCAGCAGGAACTCATTAGCATAATAGGCCACACCTAATAGCAGAAACTCATTAGGATTGGCTTCATTAGGGTATGTGTGGCCTAACATGCAAAGAAGTTCCTGCTACAAAAAAAGCCCAGGGTTTTGACAACAAAGTAAACAGAATAAGAAGCAAAAGGTGGGTGTGGCTGGACGACAACACTTCTGTTAACATGGGGTGTGGCCTAATATGCTAATGTGTTTCTGCTGTTGGGTGTGGCCTATTATGCTAATGAGTTCCTGCTGGGCTTTTTCTACAAAAAAAGCCCTGGATGGATGGATAGATAGATAGATAGATAGATAGATAGATAGATAGATAGATAGATAGATGATAGATAGATAGATAGATAGATAGATAGATGATGGATGGAGAGAGAGAGAGAGAGAGAGAGAGAGAGAGAGAGATGGATGGATGGATGGATGGATGGATGGATGGATGATAGATAGGAGTGGTTTGGAGGGGGTTGGGACTCCATGGGGTATAATGCCACAGAGTCTACTTTCAAAAGCGGTCATTTTCTCCAGTGTCACCCGGAACTCAGTTGTAATCCCAGGAGAGCTCCAGCCACCCCCCAGAGGTTGGCAACTCTATGTAGGACTCCACAGGGCCAGGCGTGGCTGAGAGTTACCAACCTCCAGGTGGTAGCTGGGGATCTCCTGGGGTTACAACTGAGCTCCAGGGGACAGAGATCAGTTTTCCTGGAGAAAATGGCCGCTTTGGAAGGTGGACCCTGTGGCACTGGGGCCCACTGAAGTCCCACCTGTCCCCAAACCCCGCCCCCTCAGGCTCCACCCCCCACCGCCAAATCTCCAAGTATTTCCCAACCCAGGTATTGGGAGAAAAGCGTAGCTCAGCAGTGGAACTGGCTTCCTAGGGAGGTGGTGAGCTCCCCCTGACTAGTTATCTTCAAGCAGTGGCTGGACAAACCCACGTCAGGGTTGCTTTAGGCTGATCCTGCGTTGAGGAGGGGGGGGTTGGACTCGAAGGCCTGTAGGGCCCCTTCCGACACTGGGATTCTAGGATTCAAATGCAGCACAAAAGTCAGGCACTCCAGCGACTATGCCACGCCGGCTGGTGTCTCTTCCCAGCCCATGGGTATCCCCAGGGGTCATTTCGCAGAAAAAGAGGTGCAGGAGCTCATTAGCATGACTTATTTGCATGTGCCACCCCCCCTGACATCACTGGAAGTGTGTCAGAAGGCAACACCCACCGCTCAGGCTCCACTGGACTGTTTTGGATTGCTAGCTGTTGGGGGGGGGGGACCGTACAGATCTGTCCTCGGGCTCTTTTTGTAGCAGGTACTCATTTGCATATTAAGTGACACACCCCTAATGTAGCCAATCCTCCAAAAGCTTACAGTAGCTCCTGTAAGAAGAGCTCTGTAAGCTCCTGGAGGATTGGCTACATTAGGGGTGTGTGGCCTTATATGCAAAGGAGTACCTGCTACAAAAAGAGCCCGCAGAGGAGGGAGAGCTTGTACCTGAATAAAACTTGGTCTTAAAGATAATGCCAGGAGCTCACAAAATAGAATTTTTGCTCACAAGACCCCCCACAGCTTAGAGGGAGCATTGCTTCCCATCAGGGGTCATTTCATAGAAAAAGAGGTTTGGGAGCTCATTAGCATAACTCATTAGCATAATTTATTTGCATATGCCACACACCCTGACATCACCGGAAGTGTGTCAGAAGGCAACACCCACCACTCAGGCTCCGTTGGACTGTTTTGGATTGCTAGCTGTTGGGGGGCGGGACGTACAGATCTGTCCTCACAGAGGAGGGAGAGCTTGTACCTGAATAAAACTTGGTCTTAAAGGTGCCACTGGACTGTTTTGGATTGCTAGCTATTGGGGGGGGAATGTGCAGATCTGTCCTCACAGAGGAGGGAGAGCTTGTACCTGAATAAAACGTGGTCTTAAAGGAGCCACTGGACTGTTTTGGATTGCTAGCTATTGGGGGGGGAATGTGCAGATCTGTCCTCACAGAGGAGGGAGAGCTTGTACCTGAATAAAACGTGGTCTTAAAGGAGCCACTGGACTGTTTTGGATTGCTAGCTATTGGGGGGGGAATGTGCAGATCTGTCCTCACAGAGGAGGGAGAGCTTGTACCTGAATAAAACGTGGTCTTAAAGGAGCCACTGGACTGTTTTGGATTGCTAGCTATTGGGGGGGGAATGTGCAGATCTGTCCTCACAGAGGAGGGAGAGCTTGTACCTGAATAAAACGTGGTCTTAAAGGTGCCACTGGACTGTTTTGGATTGCTAGCTATTGGGGGGGGAATGTGCAGATCTGTCCTCACAGAGGAGGGAGAGCTTGTACCTGAATAAAACGTGGTCTTAAAGGAGCCACTGGACTGTTTTGGATTGCTAGCTAGGGGGGGGGGGAATGTGCCGATCTGTCCTTGCAGAGGAGGGAGAGCTTGTACCTGAATAAAATGTGGTCTTAAAGGTGCCAATGGACTGTTTTGGATTGCTAGCTATTGGGGGGGGGGGAATGTGCCGATCTGTCCTTGCAGAGGAGGGAGAGCTTGTACCTGAATAAAACTTGGTCTTAAAGGTGCCACTGGGCTGTTTAGGTCTACAACTTTCCTGGCTGAAAGTCTACAACTTACCTGGCTGCTTCTTGCTCTGACTGAGTGCTGCTGGGAGCAGGGGGTGGGGCTTGTTGCACGTGCCCGCCCCCTGGGCTCTTTACTGCCGGAGCTTCGCTCCTGTGTGCTCCTGCAGGAAGTGACCCCTGGGTATCCCCACACAGGCACCAATGCAGGGGGAAGGCACCTGAGCTAGAAGTAGCAATGGTGCCACATGGGAGAGCATGGACGTTGCCTTGAGCATGTTTTGGCAGTAGAATTGACCTTGTTCGACAGTGACAATCAGAGGAGAGCTGATCAACAGATCTGCTTAGCTTGGCACCGAGTACCTCCAGCGCCTGCCAAACCGGTCAACATCGGGGCTCTTCAAAGCGGCACATGCCTGGAAGCGCTGCTGATTCAAACAGATCAGCTGCCATTGACGTTGCTAAGGACTGCGGAGGATGAACAACAAACAGTAGGATCTCCGAAAAAGCAGCATTTGTTTACGGATGATTTGTTCTACCCATTACTGATTCAACTGACTGCTTAAATCAACTGCCTTCTGGAGGGGCCGTGGCTCAGTGACAGAGGATCCGCTTGGCATGCAGAAGGTCCCAGGTTCAATCCTCGGCATCTCCAGAGGAAAGAATTAGGTAGAAGTGATGGGAAAGACCTCTACCTGAGAGCCTGGGGAGCCAACTGCCAGTCTGAGTAGACAATACTGACTTTGATGGATCAAGGGTCTGATTCAGTAGAAGGCAATGTTTTTGGGAGGGTCCGTGGCTCAGTGGCAGAGCATCTGCTTGGCGTGCAGAAGGTCCCAGGTTCAATCCTCGGCATCTCCAGAGGAAAGAATTAGGTAGAAGTGATGGGAAAGACCTCTACCTGAGAGCCTGGGGAGCCAACTGCCAGTCTGAGTAGACAATACTGACTTTGATGGATCAAGGGTCTGATTCAGTAGAAGGCAATGTTTTTGGGAGGGTCCGTGGCTCAGTGGCAGAGCATCTGCTTGGCGTGCAGAAGGTCCCAGGTTCAATCCCCGGCATCTCCAGTTAAAAGGACCAGGCAGGAGGTGATGGGAAAGACCTCCGCCTGAGACCCTGGAGAGCTGTAAAGAGGAGCTGTGGCTCAGTGGCAGAGCATATGCTTGGCGTGCAGAAGGCCCCAGGTTCAATTCCCAGTATCTCCAGTGTAGGAGGTGAAAGTCCTCTGCCTGAGACCCTGGAGAGCCACTGCCAGTCTGAGTAGGTAATACTGACTTTCATGGATTCAGTAGAGGCAGCTTCCTCTGAATGTTTTTTGGGGGAGCCATGGCTCCGTGGTAGAGCATCTGCTTGGCGTGCAGAAGGTCCCAGGTTCAATCCCCGGCATCTCCAGTTAAAAGGACCAGGCAGGAGGTGATGGGAAAGACCTCCGCCTGAGACCCTGGAGAGCTGTAAAGAGGAGCTGTGGCTCAGTGGCAGAGCATATGCTTGGCGTGCAGAAGGCCCCAGGTTCAATTCCCAGTATCTCCAGTGTAGGAGGTGAAAGTCCTCTGCCTGAGACCCTGGAGAGCCACTGCCAGTCTGAGTAGGTAATACTGACTTTCATGGATTCAGTAGAGGCAGCTTCCTCTGAATGTTTTTTGGGGGAGCCATGGCTCCGTGGTAGAGCATCTGCTTGGCGTGCAGAAGGTCCCAGGTTCAATCCCCGGCATCTCCACTGGAAAGAATTAGGTGGCGGTGATGTGAAAGACCTCTGCTTGAGACCCCGGAGAGCTGCTGCCAGTCTGAGTAGGAAATACTGACCGTGGTGGACCAAGGGTCTGATTCAGAAGAAGGCAGCTTCATGTGTTCATCCGAGCACAGCAATGACATGCAAGATGGGTGAGGAGTGGAGCTCTGTAGAGAATGCGCTTGTGCAATGCACTTGTGCAAAAAGCACATCTTGACGACTCAACTTGTAGGAAGGAACATTTATTTGTTTAGTTGCTGCAGATTTTCCGGGGGTCTTGGCACTGTATCACCTGACATTTCACCAGTAGCTGTGACTGGCATCCTAAGAGGTATAACACAGAAAGATAGAGTACTCTCTGTGTCAAGGTGAGAAGAAAAATGGTAGGCAGGTAATTTATATCTACTCAGGAAGGTGGGATAGGGCTGAGTCATTATCTTGTAGGCTATGAACATGCATGCTAATGGAGGAGCTTTCCTGAGGAGGTTCTTTTGTATATGGATTGTTTCCTGAGGAGGCTTCCTGTTTCTGGGGGAGGTTCTTTTGTATGTGGATTGGCTGTTGAAATTCTAATCTTATCTTTAGTGCTGCTGTCAGATGTAGAGCCTTTTGTGTTTTTCAGGACAGGAAACCATGCCCTATTTATTTTTAAACTCTCTTCTTTCCTGTTGAAATTGTGTTTATGTTGATGAATTTCAATAGCTTCCCTGTGTAATCTGACATGGTAATTGGAAGTGTTGTCCGGCCTTTCAGTGTCTTGGAACAAAATACTGTGTCCTGTTTGAGTTAGGCAATGTTCAGCCACTGCTGATTTTTTACTCCGCCCTACCCCACCTTCTGGAGTAGATATAAATTACCTGCCTACCATTTTTTTCTTCTCACCTTGACACAGAGAGTACTCCATCTTTCTGTGTTATACCTCTGAGGATGCCAGTCACAGCTACTGGTGAAATGTCAGGTTCTACAATGGCAAGACCACGGCCAGACAACCCGGAAAATCTACAGTAGCTAATAAACTCTGGCCGTGAAAGCCTTCGACAACATATTTGTTTACTTAAACATTCATATTCTGCATTTTCATCCAAATAGGGTCCTAAAGGCAACAAATATCCAAACATGCAGACTATACAGTGAAGCAACCTACTGAACAGCCATAAACCAATCAGTTAACAAACGAACTGTCGGGTGAAAAACTGGTTCGCTGTTTCCCACTGGCGAACAGGATGTGACTGTGTGAACAGCCCTGTGCTTTGGTGTGAAGTAGCCCTTTAGAGACCAACAAGATTTTCGGTGTATCAGCTGGGAATTAGAGGAGGAAACGGCTTCTGTGGGGAAATGGCTGCTATGTGAGCCGGGCCAGGGAAATCCAAACTTTTCCACTCATGTGGCAGCCACCCAGGCTTTGTGGCAATCTTTTTCCAAAACCTTGAAGTGAATCAAGTATGAGATCAGACAAAACCAAGGGAAATCCCGAATGCACCACAATACTGTGGGGAAGAAGGGGGTGGGGGGACACCTTAATTTTCAATGGTGTTGAATCTGGGGCAACTAACCCATGTGGAAACACCCCTAGACAGACAGAGAGAGGGGATTTAGTGAGATTCTCTGTTCTGGTTTTTGTGATTCTCTAGCTTTGTGCGTGTGTGTGTTTAGATTTAATGGTGGAGGAGTTTTTACCATTTCTCTGGGGGTTTTGCCCCTTGATGTTCCTAAGAATTTCCCAGCGAATCATGAGATCGAATTTCCAGCAACAGAGAGAGAGAGAGATCACCTCCAGAGAGCTCCAGAGTAAAGGGGCTACCACTAAAAAAGCCCTGTGTCTCCCATGTCCACCTAACCTTTCTTCTGAAAGCCGGAGGATTTCCAGATCTGAGGATGATCTTAATGACAGGCAGGCCTTTAGGTAGCTCAGTCCCCAGACAATGTAGTGCAGGGGTCTCCAACATGGTCCCCGTGGGCACCGTGGCACCTGCCAACTCCATTCCCGGTGCTCTCGAAAGATCTTTAGAAAGTGGCTCTGGCTAGGTGGGGCTTTTGCCCAGCAAAACTTCTGATTGGCCACTGGAGAGTTGATTGGCTGTGCCGATTTTTTCAAAAGGTCATTTTTGGCAGCCGCTGTCAGCAGAGCACAAGGATCTTCACCGTGTGACCGGAGGGAAGCCACGGGAGACATTTTGTGGCTGGCTCTGCCTCCCATGGCAGCCATTTTGTGGCTGCACCTGTAATGTATTCAAAGCTGCCTTGAATGCAATGTGTGGAACATCTCATTGAAATGCCATGTTGAGCTTCGTCCTGGGCTAGGATCCAAATACATCCAATAGAATCGCTAGCCCAGGAAGTAACAAGCCAATCACTTCAAGCAAGCTCCCTGAGTGGGAACGGATGTGATTGGACATTATCTCGGCAACCTCATAGGTTGATATGTGTACAGTGGGAGTGGCTACATTAGCCGGGAATGTTTAAAAGCAGGACAGCTGCAATGTGAAAGCTGTTCTGGCGATCAGATGTTGATCCGTGTTGGAGTTGTGTTCGAGTTGAAGAATAAAGCTGTGTTCTCGCTGAATCACTCTCCGACTGCTTTGTTAAGCGAGCGACTTAACAGCACCCACAATGCTGTGTCAGGAGAAGATAAGGCTGCACCAGAAGGTGGGAGAGGAGCACACAAGAAGCTGCCTTGTACTGAATCAGACATCTGATCCCTCAAGGTCAGTATTGTCTACTCAGACTGGCAGCAGCTCTCCAGGGTCTCAGGCAGAGGGTCTTTCGCGTAAAACACTACCCGATCCTTTTAGCAGGAGATGCCGGGGATTGAACCTGAGACCTTCTGAATGCAAAGCAGATGCTCTGCCACTGAGCCACGGCCCCTTCCCAATTTTGGGACTCCGGGCTACTCGGTCAGCCTTTCTACATTCTACATTCTATTTCTGTTCTAGATGATACTGAGACAATGTGTGTGAAGTATAAATGAGAAATGGGAAGAAGAAGAGGAGGAGGAGGAGGAGGAGATTGGATTTATACCCCGCCCTTCACTCGCAGTCTCAGAGTGGCTTACAAACTCCTTTCCCTTC
>NW_015168658.1:811995-846289 GCF_001447785.1 Gekko japonicus | reverse complement strand
CTTTCCCCCCCCTCCCTGTCTGATCGCTCTCCAACGGTGTAGAGCCACTTCCGTTCGGAAGCCCAAGGCTTCCGCTTTTCACCTGCCTTTTTTTTTTTAGCGTCGGCAGTGCGCGCATAGGCGGAGCTCTGCTACCATGTTTAGAAAACCAACTTTTAAATGGTCACTTGTTTTAGAGTTTAGATGAGTTCGGGATCTCACGGAGGCCCTTTTCGGGTTAAACGTTTAAAGGGAAGTCTTTTGTTGGAGGAGTGGGCCTCCTCCGCCCTGGTGGTTCTACGCATGCACCATGGTAGTTTGCCCCCCCCCGTTCTATGGATGAGCACCGATGCGCATGCGCAAACTGAGGGAAAAAATTAAAACCCGCTGACACAGTGTAGTGTAGACGCCAGGGAGCGACGTGACTGGGCGGTGAGGGAGGTAAGTGTGATCACGATTATCTAGATCAAATATAATCCGGTCAGAACCGGAGCAGTTTAACCCGCTCTCAGCACACCGTCTGACCGCACCCTGTGAGATAGGTGGGGCTGAGAGAGCTCTTTCCAGAACTGTCCTTGAGAGAACAGCTCTGACAGAATCACAGAACTACGGCTTGCCCAAGGTCATCGAGCAGCTGCAAGTGGAGGAGTGAGGAATCAAACCCGGTTCTCCCAGATTAGAGTCCGCACACTCAACGACTACACCAGACCACTACACTGAAAGAGGAACAAGGCGCAAGGTTGAGAAGTTCTACTAGATCTTCTAGATCCCGTCATATTTCTCTCGATGCTCCCTCAGGGGGTCTTTCATAGGAACTTCTCTGGCTCCCACCTTGAACGACTGGATCAGCAAGAAAACAGAACTTTGAACTGTGTCCAGAAACAAATCTGCAACCGGCACCGTTCCTGAAGCACTCGAGAGATGTCCTCTCTGTAGCCCATGCAAGCCAAGCCACCGATCTGGCTGCTGCAATTTGAACTAGTTGACATTTTCTAATAATACGCCGGGGCCGTCCCCGGTCAAGCACACAGCGGTAATCTAACCTAGATACGATCAGCTGCCATGTACAACGGCAGCCATTCTTGACACCGTTTTGCTGAACTGGCTGGCCTCTGTGGCCGGTTTGGTCATTCGCGTTTCAACAAGAGCTCAGTCATTAGCAGTGCGGGAAAGACTCGGAGAACGAGCCGTGGGCCAGGGCTCCTTAACAAAATTAAGCAGTGGCTTAGCACCTCTTCGCCCAAAGTTCACGCTCGTGCCCCCATCTAATAAGTGGGTGAGGCTAGAACGTCATGTTCGCCAGGCGAACATGCTTTGTGCAGTTGCTGTGAGTGACCTCTTTGGATAGAATCATAGAATCATAGAATGTTAGGATTGGAAGGGACCTTGCATGTCATCTAGTCCAACCCCCTGCACTCTGCAGGAGCAGAGCCGAAAGAGAGCCCTACAACATACCCGAAAGATGTCTTTCTAGGGGTCAAGAAGAAAGGAAGACTCTCCATTGCCAACTGGTCTGTCTGTGGTTGCAAGCATGTAGTCTTAAGTGTTTGTTGTTTTGTAGATTTCCCGTGTGCCCTTCCCTTTAGAAATAAAGATTTTTACAGCGAAAGAAAATGCCTCCTCTCCAGTGAACAGAGATCCATTGCAAGCTCTGAATATTTAACAATTTTTACCAGTTTTCCAACACATAATGCCCTAGAGTCCAGTCTCCGAATCAGCCCTTTTCTCCAGGGGAAGTGATCTTAGAATCATAGAATGTGAGAGTTGGAAGGGACCTTGCAGGTCATCTAGTCCAATCCCCTGCACTGTGCAGGAGCATAGCCGAAAGATAGCCCTACGACATACCCAAAAGATGGTCGTCCAGCCTCCACTTGGAAACGTCCAGCGAAGGAGCATCTGCCACCTCCCGAGGCAGACCGTTCCACTGCTCAACCACTCTGACAGTCAGGAAGTTTCTCCTGATATTTAGCCGGCGTCGACTCCCTTGCAATTTCCACCCATTAGATCTAGTCTTGCAATCCAGAACAAGAGAGAATAGATCCGCTCCATCTTCTACATGACAGCCCTTCAGATACTTGAAGACTGCAATCATGTCCCCTCTAAGCCTTCTCTTTCCCAGGCAGGCTAAACATCCCCAACTCTTTCAGCCTTTCCTCGTAAGACTTGGATTCCAACCCTCTCACCATCCTGGTTGCCCTCTTCTGGACACGCTTGAGCTTGTCAGTCTCCTTCCTAAAATGTGGTGCCCAAAACTGGACACAGGACTCCAGGTGAGGCCTGACCACAGCAGAATAGAGCAGAGCTACCACCTCCCATGATCTGGAGCGGAGTTGTAGATCGGCACGTTTCCCCATCAATATCCAGCCTTCCCACAACTGCGGCGCCAGGCAGCTCTTTCCAGGATGCCGAAGGTGGCTGCCGGTAACAACAGGTCTTGCCAATGGCACACTCAGTTGCCTAGGAAGGTCCGGGCTTCCCCATGGCAGCATTTATCCCCAACATGGGTAGCTGTGGCCCCGGTCACACGGGGGAAATTGGCGCGGCCAAAGTGCGGCTTTTTAGAGCCGCACCAAAAGAGACGCACGGCGGTGGGATCAGACAGATCCCCTGAGCCGCCGCGCAGTTGCTCCCCGGCACGATCGGATGCTGGGGGGGGGGAAGCCACGAAAGGGAGAGCGAGGCAGCTGGCTGGGCATGTGTGCGCATGCGCAGTTCGGCCAGAAGCCTCGAATGCTCCTGAAGACGGGCGCGCTGGCGATCTCACGGCTGCGCTTGCTGGTAGTTCTCTTTCCTATGTTGTTGTTTTTTTTAATGCGCATTTTCGGGCTGAAGGGACGGATCGGGGACGGGTGCGCGCCACTTCCCAGATGTTGTGGTGTGATTGCACCCATTTGCTGCGCCCCCGATCCGTTCCTCTTGTGAGGCAAAACCTCCCGTGTGACCGGGGCCTGTGTTGATCCGCAGGGGAACAGTTAGATTCAAGTTAGATTCACTGGACGTTTTCAAACGGAGGCTGGGAGACCATCATTGGGGTATGTTGTAAGGCTATCTTTCGGCTATGCTCCTGCAGCAGCAGCAGCGGAGGAGGTGGAGGTGGAGGTGGAAGA
Organism: Gekko japonicus; assembly: GCF_001447785.1. Taxonomy (NCBI): domain Eukaryota; kingdom Metazoa; phylum Chordata; class Lepidosauria; order Squamata; family Gekkonidae; genus Gekko; species Gekko japonicus. The sequence continues at coordinate 843,203 of NW_015168658.1, read as the reverse complement.
AGAAGAGGAGAAGGATAAGAAGAAGAGGAGGAGGAGGAGGAGGAGGAGATTGGATTTATACCCCGCCCTTCAGTGGGAGTCTCAGAGTGTCTGACAAACTCCTTCCCCTTCCCCTCCCCACAACAGACACCCCGTGAGGGAGGTGGGGCTGAGAGAGCTCTGACAGAAACTGCTCTTTCCAAGAACAGTTCTGAGAGAACTATGGCTTGCCCAAGGTCATCCAGCAGCTGCAAGTGAAGGAGTGGAGAATCAAACCCGGTGCTCCCAGATTAGAGTCCGTGCACTTAACCACGACACCAAACTGGCAGGGGGTCAGACTAGATGGACTAGTGCAGGGGGTTGGACTAGATGACCTGCATGGTCCCTTCCAACTCTAATATTCTATGATTCTAAGTCCAGTAGCACTTTAGAGACCATAAGCATATTGTTCTCCATGTCAGTTTGCCCGGGGATCTTGGAGGGGCTTGGGGTTTTTTGCCCTCTTCTGGGCATGCAGCAGGGGTCACTGGGGTTTGTGAGGGGGGAGGTATTTGTGGATTTCCTGCCTTGTGCCGGGGGTTGGACTAGATGACCCTGGAGGTCCCTTCCAACTCTGTGATTCCTGATTGTCTGGAGATTTAACAGGGGTCATTTTGTAGAAAAAGAGGTGCAGGAGCTCATTAGCATAACTCATTAGCATGACTCATTTGCATATGCCACACCCCCTGGAATCACCAGAAGTGTGTCAGAAGGCAACACCCACGACTCAGGCTCCACTGGACTGTTTTTTTGGGGGGGCGTGCAGATCTGTCCTCGCAGAGGAGGGAGAGCTTGAACCTGAATAAAACTTGGTCTTAAAGGTGCCCCTGGACTGTTTTGGACCGGGGGGGCGGGGGAGGGGCTTCTGCAACTTACCTGGCTGCTTCTTGCTCTGACTGAGGGCTGCTGGGAGCAGGGGGTGGGGCTTGTTGCATGTGCCCGCCCCCTGGGCTCTTTACTGCCGGAGCTCCGCTCCGGTGCGCTCCCGCAGGAAATGACCCCTGCTGGAGATCAACTGTGGGAGACCTCCAGGTGCCAGCTGGTAGTTGGCAACACTACCAATGGAGGTTGTTTCCATTGGGGGGGGGAAATGAAGCATGAAAGGGTTAACCCTTCCCCCAGCCCTGCCGCCTGACCCCATTTGCCTGTGGTTGCACATCAAGGTCAAAAGCACTTGGGGGACTATTTGATCACTTTACCGAGGAGTTAAGTTACAGCTGATCCCAGGGCTTGTTTACTCGGCCCGAAGTCCCACTTTGTCCAGTGGGCTTGCTTCCAAGTAAGCGTCTACTGAACAGCACCCCTTTTGAGGCCTGTGGCCTCCCGGCTGGAGCGGAGCCATGTTTACTTCGAGGGAAATTAGCGAAGGATTGCGAGCCGAATGCAACGGAGTGAAAGGTCAGGATTTGAAATCCCCCCGGTAGCCGAAGAAGTTCATATTCATAAGGACGTTTCGGCCTGGCATTCCTTCCCGGATGATTTGAAGAGCCGCCTGCCGGGGGAGAGATGCCTTTGCTCTGAAGCAGAGGGCCTGCTTTGCATTCAGAGAGTCAGTCTCGCATGAAAATCTAAGGGTTACCAACTCCAAGGCGGGACATTCCTGGAGATTTGGGGGTGGAGCCTGGGGAGCAATGTTCCCTGTAAGCTGAGTTAGTGTGAGCCAGCTCACAGCTTCCTAGCCTCCGGCTCACAGATTTTTTCACAGTCTTTGCTCAGGAAGGAATGGCTCCAGAGCAAACCAATTTATGCAGTAGCTAAATTGCTTGCTCACAACTTTAATGCCAGTAGCTCACAAAGTAGAATTTTTGCTCACGTAATACTATACAGTCAGCCCTCCAAAGCATCCATTTTCTCCAGGAGAACTAATCTCTGTTGTCTGGACATCAGTTGTGATTCTGGGAGATCTCCAGGCCCCACCTGGAGACTGGCAACACCACTAAAAGGGTAGCTGGTATGGGAAACATCTGAGCCTGTCTATCCCACCTTTTCTGCAGGGAGCTTCGGGAGGCATATATGGACCCCTCTCCTAACTGTGTCTTCACCACAACCCTGTGAGGTGGGCTAGGCTGAAAGAGAGTGAATGGCCTAAGACTGCACCGTGAGTATTTTTATACCACATTAAGACATTCAAATCTGGATCTCCCAAGTCCTAGCGCAATGCTCTGACCACTCTACAACACCATCTCTCAATGGATGTGGAAAACGTGAGCAAAGAAAGTCTTTCACCACACCTGGTAGACCAGTAGGGCTGCCAAGCCGCGGCGGGGGATCCATGCGTCTTCACAGGATCCCTGCTGCAAGGGGACAGCGATACACGTTGCACCGCCGTCGCCAGGATGTGACGCGTAGCAACGCGTATCGCTGTCCCCCCGCGGCAGGGATCCTGTGAAGACGCACGGATCCCCCGCCGTGGCTTGGCAGCCCTATAGAACAGTGTCCCCTCTAAGCTGAGTTAGGGTGAGCTAGCTCATAGTTTTTTAGCCTCCGGCTCACACGTTCTTGTCTCAGCTCAGGAAGGAGGGCTCCAGAGCAAACTGATTTCTGCTGCAGCCAAACCGCTCGCTCACAACTTTAATGCCAGAAGCTCACAAAGTAGGATTTTTTGCTCACGAGACTCCACAGCTTAGAGCAGGGCAGCAAACTTGCTTAATGCAACAGCCACACAGAATATATAATATAATAATCTTTCAATTTATTGATCACTCAATCCTTGCAGAGCTGCCGGCTCTGAGCGATTTACAGTTACTCACGTGTAGACACGGGACTAACAATGATGGGGGTAAGGGAGGACAACATGTATCATTTTTAATCACACACACTTCGCAGTCGACAGGGAGTTTGGTCAGTGGTAAGAATCAGACGTGTCCCGGCAGCATTCTTTAGTCGGCGTCGCTTGATGTCGTCAGCATTTTCTTGGTCGCAGCGCACCACTGCCACGCCAGATGTTTGAGAGCCACAAGACATGAACAAGTATTAAAAAGGTAAAGGCAAAGGTTTCCCTTGCTCGAAAGCCAGTCGAATCCGACTCTAGGGGGCGGTGCTCGTCTCCGTTTCAAAGCCGAAGAGTCTGTGCTGTCCGAAGACATTTCCGTGGTCATGTGGCCGGCATGACTAAACACCAAGGTGCACGGAACACTGTCACCTTCCCACTGAAGCGGTCCCTATTGATCTACTTGCAATTTCTTGCTTTCGAACTACTAGGTTGGAAGAAGCTGGGGCCAGAGACGGGAGTTCGTTCCGTCACGCGGCACTCGGGTCTCGAACTGTCGAACTACAGACCTGCAGCTCAGCATCTTAACCTCTGAGCCACCGCAGCCCTGAACAAATATTACACATGTTTTTATTGGAAAATATGCAAATTTGCTTTTTATTAACATTAAATTAGACTGTGTGAAAGAGCCACAGGCGGCTCCCGGGCTGCAATTTGGCCACCACTGGCTTAGCGGGAGCATTGCCTGGTACCCAATTACCCTTTAAGTGGAGGTGCCAGTAAGGGTCCCAGCCAATGTTCCCTCTAAGCTGTGGAGTCTTGTGAGCAAAAACTCTACATTGTGAGCTGCTGGCATTAAAGCTATGAGTGAGCAATTTGGCTACTGTATAAATTAGTTTGCTCTGAAGCCATCCTTCCTGAGCTAAAGCAAGAAAGTGTGAGCTGGGGGCTAAAAAACTGTGAGCTAGCTCACACTAACTCAGCTTAGAGGGAACACTGGTCCCAGCTAGCCTGGGGGAAAGGTGTCCTGTCCCTTTAACAGATGTTTGCTAAGCAGAATTCCTCAGCTGGTCTAAATAACATCACCTGATAATTGCTGAGGAGCAAACCCATATTAAAAGGGCAGTGAGAGGCACCACATTAAAAGCAGGCAATCCTATGATGCGGGAGACGGAATGTGGAAGTTTGTGCTTTCCCACGAGCCGTGGCCTATCCCTTCAATGTTGTCGAACCAGATGGACCATCGGTCTGACTTACATATAAGGCACCATCATCTATCTAAGACGGTACCTGGTTTGGTCTAATAGTTAAGTGCAGGGACTCTAATCTGGGAGAACCCGGTTTATTCCCCACTCTCCCACTTGCAGCTGCTGGATGACCTTGGGCAAGCGAAACTTCTGTCAGAGCTGTTCTCTCAAGGGCAGTTCTGGAAAGAGCTCTCTCAGCCCTGACTGCCTCACAGGGTGTCTGTTGCGGGGAGGGGAAGGGAAAGGAGATTGTGAGCCGCTCTGAGACTCCTTTGGGTAGCGAAGGGCGGGGTATAAATCCAATCTCTTCTCCTCCTCTTCTTCTTCTGTCTCCATGTAATTTTCTGAGGGAAAGCAGTTTTTTTTATATAAGGGTTGCCAACTCTGGGTTGGGGAATACCTGGAGATTTGGGGGACGGAGCCTGCAGAAGGGGTGGTTTGGGGCGGTGTGGGACCACCAGGGGGTGTATGGCCCTGTGCTCCATCCTACCAAACAGATGTGTTCTCCCGGGGAACTGATCTCTGCTGTCTGGAAACCAGTTGTAATCCCAGGAGCACTCCAGGTCCCACCTGGAGGCTGGCAACCAGTGTTCCCTCTAAGCTGCGTTAGTGTGAGCTAGCTCACGGTTTTTTAGCCTCCGGCTCACACATTTTTGCCTTAGCTCAGGAAAAGGATGGCTCCAGAGCAAACTAACGTATGCAGCAGCCAAATCGCTCACTCACAACTTTTTTGCTTAAGTCCAGATGTGCTTGAAGATCTGCAGGTCCACACTTGCAATTAGCTTCAGAAGGGAAGAAAAGGAGGACACCCTTATGGAATCTCAACCCACCCCCACCCCCCCAACCCAAGAAAAAGAAATTACATGGGCTAATATTTATTTATAGTCTGCCTTGTTTACTGGGAGTCAAGATAGATTACGCAGCATGTGTCCATACAATCAACTGGATGGGACATCTAATAAACAATGCAATAGGATTTGTTGTTGTGTTGTTGTTCAGTTGCACAGTCGAGTCCGACTCTTTGCGACCACATGGACCAGCTCCCGCCAGGCCCTCCTGTCTTCCGCCGTCCTCTGAAGTTGGCTCAGTTTCATGTTCGTTGCATCTATGACACTGTCTAACCATCTCATCCTTTGTCGTCCCCGTCTTCTTTGACCTTCAGTCTTTCCCAGCATCAGGGTCTTCTTCTCCAGTGAGTGCTCCCTTCTCATTGGGTGGCCAAAGTATTTGAGCTTCAGTTTCACTATCTGGCCTTCCAGGGAACAGTCAGGGTTGATTTCTATTAGGATTGACTGATTGGATCTTCTTGCAGTCCAAGGGACTCTCAAGAGTCTTCTCCAGCACCATAATTCGACAGCATCTGTTCTTCGGCGCTCGGCCTTCCTTATGGTCCAACTCTCGCAGCCATACATGACTACTGGGAATACCATTGCTTTGACCATGCGGACTTTTGTTGGCAGGGTGATGTCTCTACTTTTTATCATGCTGTCTAGGTTTGCCGTCGCTTTCCTCCCAAGGAGCAGGCATCTTTTATTTTCATGGCCACAGGACTGTAGAAATCTGAAGCCAACCAGAAATCTAAAAACTGAACTGAAGGAAAGCAGACGTCTTAACATATTAAATGATGCAAAATTACATAGCAGAAACCTACTTGCTGCAAGCTATACACAACACGATAGACCTCAGTTGCTAATTGTTTTTCCAAGTAACTTGGGGGACCATTTTGTACAGCGCGGCCCTCTTACCTGCACAGACAAGCCCTCTCAGATAATTCGGTTTTGCACAATTCGTGGAAAGCCAGGAAAGCTTTCCTGCCCTCCTCAGGCAGGCTGTTCTATATGGTGGGGGCCACCACGGAGAAGGCGCTGTATGGGCAGTTTTCAATTTTGCCCATTTGCAGGTCGGCACCTGAAGAAGCCAATACTTTAACCAGGCCTTTTTCTGTAGAAAAAGCCCAGCAGGAACTCATTAGCATAATAGGCTACACCCAACAGCAGAAACTCAATAGCTTATTAGGCCACACCCTGACAGCATGGTTCATTAGGATATTAGGCCACACCCCCGTGTTACCAGAAGTGTATTCCTCCAGCCACACCCACCTTTTGCTTCTTATTCTGTTTGTTTCTTGTCCAAACCCAGGGCTTTTTTGGTAGCAGGAACTCCTTTGCATGTTAGGCCACACACCCCTACTGTAGCCAATCCTAATGAGTCTCTGCTGTTGGGTGTGGCCTATTATGCTAATGAGTTCCTGCTGGGCGTGGCCAACTCGGGAGCCAGCCGGAACTCCGTTCCTGTGCGTTCCTGCCCAAAAATAGCCCTGCTTTAAACTGAGTCCAGTAACTGACGGGAACCAATAATAGTATCTGAGGGGAGTATCTACTGGGGAAATGGCCCCTTCAGTTGCACCAGCTGACTTCCCTGGCTGCCTCTCCAGATAAAAAAGGAACGTATTGAGGGATTTGATAATGGATGTGCCACACAACATGAATCATAGAATCATAGAGTTGGAAGGGACCTCCGGGGTCGTCTAGTCCAACCCCCTGCACAGAAAAGTCACAAATACCTTCCCCCCCACCTCCAGTGGCTGCTGTTCCATGCCTAGAAGATGACAAAAAACCCTACAGGATCTCCAGCCAAACTGGCCTGGAGAAAAATTGCTGCCTGACCCCAAAGTGGCAATCAGCATTTCCCTGGGCGTGGAAGAAAGGGCCACGAGAATGAATCACTGATATAACTAGGCTTGCCAAGTCCCCACCGGTGGATCGGGCCCCGAGGGGAACTCCACCCCGACATCCACGTTACCCGGAAGTGACGCGGGCACACCGGGCACGCTGGGAGCGGGGCCACGGTCATCCGAGGGAAAACTCTATGGAGTCCCCCGCTGTGGCTGAATTCACACTTGGCAACCCTAGATATAACCCTTCATTCTCGTGAACTGCCTAAGTTCACAGAATCCGCGTTGCTGTCCGATGGCCATCTGGCCTCTGCTTGAAAACCTCCCAAGAAGGGGAGCCCACCACCTCCCGAGGAAGCCTGTTCCACTGAGGAACCGCTCCAACTGTCAGGTAGTTCTTCCTCATGTTTCGCCGAAAACTCTTCTGATTTAATTTCAACCCGATGGTTCTGGTCCGACCTTCTGGGGCAACGTAAAAACAACTCCACACCATCCTCTATAGGGCAGCCCTTCAAGTACTTGAAGATGGTCATTCTATCACCTCTCAGTCGTCTCCTCTTCAGGCTAAACACACCCAGCTCCTTCGACCTTTCCATCGTAGGATGTGAAGTTTGACCCCCAGGTAAACAGAGTTAAAGGTCAGCCTGTATAGGCGCATTACACTCTGGCTAGCCTAAGTCAACCTCGATCCCTAAATAAGTCAAAGGTCAGATGGGATTACAAGTGAAGAAACACCCACAGATGAAAACTGAAGCCTTACGTGGGTCAGTTGGCAGACCCAAGTTGTAAACATCTGCTAAAATTGTTTGCTGATGTGATGAAAATTTTGGGATCAGTGTTCCCTCTAAGCAGAGTCAGTGTGAGCTAGCGTACAGTTTTTTAGCCTCCAGCTCACACGGTTTTGCCTCAGCTCAGGCATTTCTGCAGCAGCCGAACCGCTCGCTCATGACTTTAATGCCAGTAGGTCACAAAGTAGAATTTTTACTCACAAGACTCCCCAGCTTAGAGGGCGCATTGGTGGAGATCTCTTCTTTTGGTGAATGTGAATGAAACAGTCCCTTTCGCAACAACACAAAGATAAGAGTGCAGGGGTGGGCGTGTGGAGGAGGAGTGATTGCCTTTGAGAGAGAGAGGTGTCTCACTCATCCCGAAAGATTTCTAACTTCACAGCTGTGAATGACTTCAGGCCCATTTGTGGTCTTGCCTGGTCCCAGACCCCACTTATCTGAAGTGAAATCAGAGATGAGTCAGAGATGCAAAACCTATGGAAATGATTCTGCGTTCTGCAGCAAATATGCAACTTTCTGATGGGCCTGAAAGAGGAGGCTTGCTGCAGTTTTCTCGGGCACCTTAGCGCGAACTCTGCCTGTTTTTTATGTGTTTAGAAATGCTGTGGAATTTAAAATAGTTATGCAAGGAAGATTTGTGTACAGCCGTGTATCGGGTGCAGACGTATGCCTAAACAATGTTTCCTGCCTTAAATCAGAAAACAGCATGAGTCCAGGAGCACCTTAAAAGGTAAAGGTAAAGGTTCCCTTGCTCGAAAGCCAGTCGAATCCTAATCTACAGTTGCGGTGCTCATCTCAGTTTCCAAGCCGAAGAGCCAGCGCTGTCCGAAGACGTTTCCGTGGTCATGTGGCCGGCATGACTAAACACCAAGGAGCACCTTAAAGAATAACAACATTTGTGTCAGGGGAGGAGCTTCTTCAGATACAGCCCGTCTCAATCTCTCTGCCTTAGACTGACGTCCCAGTCCTCCGGTTCCCGCCTTTTAAACTGGCCCCTCTAGCTGTCCCTTTAATCTCTGTTTGCTGCTCTGCATAATTATCAAGTGATGTTAATTAGCTCCAGGGCTCGAAAATCTTCAATTTCTGCATATCCAACCTCTGCTGACCAATGCTCCCTCTAAGCTGTGGAGTCCTGTGAGCAAAAATTCTACTCTGTGAGCGACTGGCATTAAAGCTGTGAGCGAACGATTTGGCTGCTGCATAAATTAGTTTGCTCTGGAGCCCTCCTGCCTGAGCTGAGACAAAAATGTGTGAGCCGGAGGCTTAAAAACTGTGAGCTAACTCACACTGACTCAGCTTAGAGGGAACATTGCGTTGACTGGACAGGACACATTATTTTTCCCTTGGCCAGTTGGCAACCGTAAGGGGAGAGGAAGCAAAAACCAGTCATCCCCCCCCCCCAAAAAAAAACAACTAAAAAGCCCCAAGCATTTTTTTCTTCAAAAGTTTAGGAAATGGGTTTGTTACAGTAAAGAAGGGAAAACTGTAAATGCAGCGATGCAGTGAATGCCGTAAATGCAGTAAATACATTACCCAGTACATTACCCAACAGCTGGCGAATCTTTACAAGAGAAGTTGGAAACTAGAAACCCCTAAAAACCAAATCTGGCCTCCCTGGAGAAAAGGGAGGCTTTGGAGGGTGGACTCTATGGCATGGTACCCCACTGAGTTCCCTGTCCTACGCGGGCTCCGTCCCCAGATCTCCTGGAGTTTCCCAACCTGGATTTGGCAACCCTACCCCCCCCATCCCCTACCAAGGAACCACCGGGGGAGAGAACATAAGAACATAAGAGACACCAATGTTGGATCAGGCCAAAGGGCCATCCAGTCCAACACTCTGTATCACACAGTGGCCAGAAATACCAGGTGCCCTCAGGAGGTCCAGCAGTGGGGCCAGGACACTAGAAGCCCTCCCACTGTTTCCCCCCCCAGCACCAAAAAAACAGAGCATCCCTTGCCCCTGAGCCCCTATCTATACCTTGTGGCTAATAGCCACTGATGGACCTCTGCTCCATATGCTTATCTAATTCCCTTTTGAAGCCATCCATGCTTGTAGCCGCCACCACTTCCTGTGGCAGTGAATTCCATGTGTTAATCACTCTTTGGGTGAAGAAGTACTTCCTTTTATCCGTTCTAACCCGACCGCTCTGCAGAGAGTGCAGCAGTGTTCCTTCTAAGCTGAGTTACTGTGAGCTAGCTCATGTTTTTTTTAGCCTCCGGCTCACATTTTTGTCTTCACTCAGGAAGGAGGGCTCCAGAGCAAACTAATTGATGCACCAGCCAAATCGCTGGCTCACAACTTTAATGCCAGGAGCTCACAGAGTAGAATTTTTGCTCACAAGATCCCACAGCTTAGAGGGACCATTGGTCCTAGCCAGTGTTCCCTCTAAGCTGAGTTACTGTGAGCTAGCTCACCGTTTTTTAGCCTCCGGCTCACACATTTTTGTCTTCACTCAGGAAGTAGGGCTCCAGAGCAAACTAATTGATGCACCAGCCAAATTGATGGCTCACAACTTTAATGCCAAGAGCTCACAGAGTAGAATTTTTGCTCACAAGGCTCTACAGTTTAGAGGGAGCATTGCTCTGTCCAGTCCGTCCTGCCAGTGTTCCCGCTAAGCTGAGGTAGTGTGAGCTAGCTCACAGTTTTTTAGGCTCTGGATCACACATTGTTGTCTTCGCTCGGGGAGGAGGGCTCCGGAGCAAACTGACGTATGCAGTAGCCAAATCGCTCCCTCACAACTTTAATGCCAGGAGCTCACAAAGTGGCATTTTTGCTCACAGGACTCCACAGCTTAGAGGGAGCATTGGCGAGGGGTATCTATCAGAACACAAACAAAGGTGAGAAGGGTGGGGTTTTTAAAAATTTGCAAGTATTATCACCTTTACAGATGATAAAAGCACACACAAAAAGAGCTTCCTTCCCATCTGTTCAGAGGAGGGACATTCTGTTTCATTTCCTTTTCTCTTGCCGCCTTCTGCAGCGTTCTGGCTCTATCAGACTATCGGTATGGGATGATTTGAATACAATAATCTTTAGATAAATTTTGTCTTTGTTTTGTAAGAGGTCCCGAGGGGGGCTATGGATGGGGTTAGCCAGGGTATTGTTTCGTGCTATCAGTTCTCTGGAATTCTTTGCCATTGTGGCATTTTTGAAGCTTTCAGAAGAAGTGATTATCGGGGGAGTTTGGCTTTTGGGAAGCTCGGTCTAGAGGAAACAGATCCGTCGTGGGTTCCCCTTCTCTCTCTCTTTTTTTAAAATTTATTTATAATGTTATACATTGACAAGAAAATAAACATATACAAAATTAAATATGCTTTTGAGTCTATTTTTTTCGCTCTTTCTCTAACCATTCATACAATCCCGACCACCGTTTTTTCAAACACACCCTCATCTTTCCCACATGAAGTTACATTCAATTTATCTATTTCTGCTATTTCCAGTAATTTATATATTAATTCATCCCTATGAGGTATTCTGTCCGATTTCCAATATTTGGCCCAAAGGATCCTTGCGGCCGTCAAAATATATATCACCACATAAGTTACATTATAATCATACTCCTTTGGGATCATATTTAACACATAAATTTCCAGGTTCAGTGGTAACTCCACACGCAGTACTTCTCTTATTAATTTCTGGATTTTCTTCCAGTAGTTTTGAATTTTAACACATTACCACCAGGGGTCTTGTTGTAGAAAAAGAGCTGCCGGAGCTCATTAGCATAACTCATTAGCATAACTTATTTGCATATGCCACACCCCTGACATCACCGGAAGTGACAGAAGGCCACACCCCCTGACATCACCGGAAGTGTGTCAGAAGGCCCGGCTACTTACCCTCCTGCTTCATCCTCATTCCCAAACGGAATGAGGATCGAAGCAGAGGGCGGGGTAAAGAAGGGGGCGGGGCTTCACCACGTGACCGCCCCGCCCCCTAGAGGTTCTCTTCCGGAGCTCCGTACCTGAGAGCTCCCCCCCGACTAGAGCCCTGATTACCACCACATATGAAAAAAGGAGCCAATTTTAACACATCGCCGCCACATATGAAAAAAGGAGTCAACGTTGTTTCTACATTTTCAACAGTTACTTGAACAGTTTGGAAAACATTGTGCAATTCTTTCCGGGGGCCAGTACCACCTATGCAATATTTTAAACACATTCTCTCTATATGCAATAGCCTCATACAGTTACGGTAGTTCTCTTCCAAATTTTAAACCAGTCATCCATTTCAATCCCATGTCTGACCAGGGTGGTGTTTTTGGACTCGTGCTGGATTGGGGGGCACTTGTACTGAAGGATCAAGGCACCAGCTTCAGAGGATATCAGGGGGGGGGAAATCAGAGGATATGACGAAAAAATATTATTAGGCAAGATCAGGGCTTTTTTTGTAGAAAAAGCCCAGCAGGAACTCATTAGCATAATAGGCCACAAGCAACAGCAGGAACGCATTAGCATATTAGGCCACACCCCTGTCAGGACCACTCATTAGCATATTAGGCCACACCCCGTGCCTTCCCTTGGATTGCCCAGGCAAGCCGGCCCTTCCACAGGCCCTGGAAGGCATGGGGAGGGTTTTAAATGCCTCCCCAAGCCTTCCAGCCCCATCCCCGGCCCGCGCACCTCGGAGTCGCCGGGGAGGGGTCGCTCTCCAGGCCTTCCCTCTGTAGCCACCCACGCAGAGGTTTTGGCTGTAGTGGGCGTGGCCAACTCTGAAGCCAGCTGGAACTCCGTTCCTGTGCGTTCCGGCCCAAAAATAGCCCTGGACAAGATTAGGATTTTAGAAATATTGGGATATTAGGGAAAGCATTATTTACAGTCAGGGTTGCGCAGCAGTGGTATCGGATACCTCGGAAGGTGGTGAGCTCCCCCTCCCTGGCAGTCTTGAAGCAGCTGCTGAGCAAACACCAGTCAGGGATGCTCTAGGCTGATCCTGCATTGATCGGGGGTTGGACTAGGTGGCCAGTTTGTTGTAGCAGTTAAGTGTGCGGACCCTAATCTGGGAGAACCGGGTTGTATTCCCCACTCCTCCATTTGCAGCTGCTGGTGTGACCTGGGGTCAGTCACAAGTTCTCTCAGAGCTGTTCTCTCAAGGGCAGTCTTCAAAAGAGCTCTCTCAACCTCACCTGCCTCACAGGGTGTCCTTCTTCTTCTTCTGTTTGGGGTCGTGGTTAAGTGCGCGGACTCTAATCCGGGAGAACCGGATTTGATTCCCCACTCCTCCACTTGCACCTGCTTGATGACCTTGGGCAAGCCACAGTTCTGACAAGAGCCGTCCTTGAAAAAGAGCAGTTTCTGTCAGAGCTGTCTCAGCCCCGCCTACCTCACAGGGTGTCTGTTGTGGGGAGGGGAAGGGAAAGGAGTTTGCAAGCCGCTCTGAGATGCCTTCGGGTTGTGAAGGGCGGGGTATCAATCCAATCTCTTTTCTTCTCTTCTTCTCCTGGCTTTTGTTGTTTTGTTTGTTTGTTGTTGTTATAAAATAAAAACGTTTCTTAAGGGTGGGGAAAGGAAGAGTTCAGGGCCTGCCTTCCCTTTCAGGCCACCTGTGGATTTGAAAAGGAATTTGTGGCCGACGTGGGAACTGCGGACAAGATTGAGACAAACCCTGGCCCTGCCAGCGTCTTGGCAGCCGGCTAATTTGCTGCTCCTCCGAGGAAAAAAAAAACCCGACCTCTTTGTCTCCCTGCTGCTTCTCTTTACCCTCTCGCCCCTTGGCACCCTCTTTACCCTCTCGCCCCCTGGCACCCTCCTTTCCTGGTTTTCCCAGATGGGCACCGATTCCACCCCCCCTTCCCACTCCCGAGCCCTTGATGTTCATGCCAAGCGAGGCCTGGCCCATCCCAGGGGGCACCACCACGCCGGCACTGCCAGTTCCCTTGGAAGCACCCAGCCTGTCGAAATGTGGAGGAGCCGTGCCAGGGACCCACCCAAGCCGGGAAGGAAAGAGGCGAGCCGGAAGAGCTGGTCCTGTTGCCGGAGGGGGGGGAAGAACACGACGGGGAAGAGGTGCCATAAGAACTTCAAGTTTTGATTGGGGGGGGGGTCAAGGTGCTCGGAAGGCATGTCTTCCCAGGGACCCAGTTCCATTGGGATTTCTGGGACGGAGCTGGCAGTGTGAATCCGGTTGACAGGAAAGTGGCAGTGTGAATATGATTGACAGGAAAGTGGCAGTGTGAATACGGTTGACAGGAAAGCGGCAGTGTGGATTTGATTGTTAGGAAAGTGGCGGTGTCCTTCCTGAGACGGCACTAGTGACGGGGTCAGAGGTCACCTCTGGAGGGCAAGAAAGAAGAAAGGTTAAAGCACCCGGGGCCCTTTAGCTTGGGGGAACAACGGCTGAGGGGTGACATTATCGAGGTTTATAAGATTATGCACGGGATAGAGCAGGTCGAGAAAGAAGGACTTTTCTCCCTTTCTCACAAGACAAGAACTCGTGGGCACTCCATGAAATTGCTGAGCGGTCGGGTCAGAAGGGATAAAAGGAAGTACTTCTTCACCCGAAGAGTGATTAACACATGGAATTCACTGCCACAGGAGGTGGTGGCAGCTACAAGCATGGACAGCTTCAAGAGGGAACTGGATAAACATCTGGAGCAGAGGTCCATCAGTGGCTATTATCCGCAAGGTATAGACAGGAACTCTCGGTCTGGGGCAAGGGATGCTCTGTCTTCTTGGTGCTTGGGGGGGGGGGTCCAACAGTGGGAGGGGGCGTCTAGTGTCCTGGCCCCACTGCTGGACCCCCTGATGGCCCCTGGTATTTTTGGCCACTGTGTGGCACAGAGTGTTGGACTGGATGGGCCATTGGCCTGATCCAACATTGGCTTCTCCTGTGTTCTTCTGTGGAGAACCAGGGTGACCTACATAACCAGGCAGCTCCAGGTGGGAAGTCTGGGCTCCCACGCTGCCAGAGGGTGGGAAAGTTGGCTTGGGTGGCCTCTGTTTATTTCCCGTTCACTCTGCAAGGCTCTCAGCTGCCTCCGCATTGCCGCCTACCTACCCCCACCCCCCACCCACCCACACCTTGCTTTCAGATGCTGAGCCACTTCTATGAGCTAAGAGACCTATTAGGGCTGCCGGCTCCGGGTTGGGAAATTCCTGGAGATTGTCAGATGGAGCCTGGGAGGGCTGGATGGAAACCCGGGGGCCCTTGGCAGTAAGTCAGGGGGCTGTCAGGTAGCCCTGTCATGGGTCTGGAATGTGGAGGGGTGCCCCTCCCGTTTTCTGTCTCAGATCTCCCTGGCTCACCAACTGTTTGCTGTCTTATGCTTGACCTTGTAGATGCTCCAGCTGCAGTTTTACCCGGCTGGGAAAGTTAACGGCTTTTCGCTTTGCCTGCTTGCTTTGCCCGCGCGCACAAGATGTAGCCATTGGCTCATGCTTACCCGGGGGCAGTGTTCCCTCTAAGCTGAGTTAGTGTGAGCTAGCTCACAGTTTTTTTCGCCTCCGGCTTACCCATTTTTATCTTTGCTCAGGAAGGAGGGCTCCAGAGCAAACTGATTTATGCAGCAGCCAAATCGCTCGCTCACAACTTTCATGCCAGGAGCTCACAGAGCAGAATTTTTGCTCACAAGATTCCGCAATTTAGAGGGAGCATTGCCGGGGGGATGTTTGATTCTAGTATAAGTCAGAGGCCCTAGTATTGGCAGACATTCCTGACACAAGCTGTACACGTGTCTCTAGTACTGGATTTACCAATAAAGAGTTATCTTCTCATGAAGCCCTGCGTTGTATAACCTGACTAAGGACCCTTAGATATTAGGCCCTGAGATACCCCACTGTAGCCACGGGCACGGTTCGGGGGGGGGGGGGGGACCTCTGCAGGGATGTGGTGCTGGGGAGTTCAAAGTTCTGAAGCCTCCATTTCCTCCGGGAGTTCCTTGTTGTCTGGAGAGCAGTTGTCATTCCAGGAAAACTCCAGGCTCTACCTGGAGGTTACAAGCAAAACCGGGAACACACAGTGTGGGAAGACTGCAAGTCACAAAGTAACACGATGCACAAAACATTTGCTGCATGCTAATTATGAGAATTTACTATCATATGGCAAAGTAAGTAGAGTAATCATATAGTAAAGTAGACTGCCTGGAGCCCACTTGTGAGATAAGGCAGGATATCTCCCTATATAATAACTGTCATTTGGGGTGGCACTGCCAAATTGTCATTTCGGGGTGGCAATGCCTCTGCAGGCAAGGCGGGATATAAATCGAAATTAATAAATAAATAATAAATGATCAACATTCCACACGCTCCCAAATCCCTATGAGGAAAGGTTAAAGCGCTTAGGGCTCTTTAGCTTGGAGAAAAGACGACTGAGGGGTGACATGATCGAGGTTTATAAGATTATGCATGGGAAAGAGCAGGTAAAGAAAGAGGTACTTTTCTCCCTTTCTCACAATACAAGAACTCGTGGGCACTCCATGAAACTGCAGAGCGGTCGGGTTAGAATGGATAAAAGGAAGTACTTCTTCACCCAAAGAGTGATTAACACATGGAATTCACTGCCACAGGAAGTGGTGGGTGCTACAAGCATGGACGGCTTCAAAAGGGAATTAGATAAGCATATGGAGCAGAGGTCCATCAGTGGCTATTAGCCACAAGGTATAGCTAGGGGCTCTGGGGCAAGTGATGCTCTGTCTTCTTGGTGCTTGGGGGGGGGGGGTCAACAGTGGGAGGGCTTCTAATGTCCTGGCCCCACTGCTGGACCTCCTGATGGCACTGGTATTTCTGGCCACTGTGTGACACAGAGTGTTGGACTGGATGGGCCTTTGGCCTGATCCAACATTGGCGTCTCTTATGTTCTTATGTTCTTATGTTCAATGATCTGTCCCTCAGAACGTGTCCCTATCCACTGGCTGTGTTGCCTGAGTCCCGGCCACAGAAGCAGCACCCGTGAAAATTTAGCTCAGAAGACAGAGACTCTGGCCCTGCTGCTTCTCTGTTGGTCCAAGAGCTGGTAGGAGGAAAAAAAGAATAGCAAAGTTGCCAACATTGCTGCATCACTTCTGTGGGAAACCAAGAAATGAGGTAGGGCTGCTCTAGGAATTGCCGGAAACACAGTGGCATTATCATAGAGCTACTGGCATTTCCTAGAGCTAACCTATGTTTGCCCCGGCAGGGATGTTGGTGATGCTGGGGCTGCCAAGTCTGGGTTAAGAAATACCTGGAGATTTTGGGGTTGGAGACTGAGGAGACCAGGATTTTGGGAGACGCAGGACTTCAGAGGACTTCAGTGGAGTATAATAGCAAAGTCAAAGTCAAATACCTTTAATGGCATAGCAGTAAGATACATAGATGTACAATAACACGGCATGGATGTATAAGACATTATAAGCAATATGAATCAACTAGAAAAGATATATCTTTGACTACTTCGGCAAGAAACTTGACCACTATAGCTGTAATATTAGGATTAGCATCCTGTAGTAGATTTTGAATAACTTTTTCCCTATTAGAACTATAATTAGGAGGAAATAAAGATGACAACAATTCTTTGTGTAAGACTGAGTGAAATTGACAGTCAAAAATAATATGATATATTGAGTCCACGGATTTTAAAGGAGAAGAACATAACCTTTCATGAAAGCGAATTTTCTTAAACCGACCTGAAAGCTCTTTTGAAGGGAACACATTTAGTTGGGCTAGTGTAAAGGCTCTACGGTGCGAAGGCTGGACTAAGTAGTGGGCCATCTGGCCATATTGAATTGGGAGATTCGGTTGAAATATGCTAAATTGTGTAGGACGTAAGACTTGAAGTTCCAGCAGTCTCCGTTTAATAGTCTGGAAAATAGAGACTTCATCCAGTGAGTAGAAATACTCAAGGAAAAGACAATTTGACTAATCTTCTTCTCAATATATGCCAGCCAGGATGCGCTATAAGCGTCGTTTTTGAAATGTGATATTAACGAATTTGGTGACGATCTGAAGTGTATTTTCGAGTCTAACACCATAGAGCCCACCTTCCAAAGCAGCCGTTTTCTCCAGGAAAACTGATCTCTGTCATCTGGAGAGCAGTTGTAATGGCATGAGCTCTCCAGCTACCACCTGGAGGTTCCAGCCACAAATGGACCAAGCAGGGGTCATTTCCTGCCGGAGCACACAGAATCAGAGCTCTGGCAGTAAAGAGCCCAGGGGGCGGGCACATGCAACAAGCCCCACCCCCTGCTTCCAGCAGCCCTCAGTCAGAGCAAGAAGCAGCCAGGTAAGTTGCAGAGCCCCCCCGGCCCCTGGTCCAAAACAGTCCAGTGGCACCTTTAAGACCAAGTTTTATTCAGGTACAAGCTCTCCCTCCTCTGTGAGGACAGATCTGCACATTCTCCCCCCCCCAATAGCTAGCAATCCAAAACAGTCCGGTGGAGCCTGAGCGGTGGGGGTTGCCTTCTGACACACTTCTGTTGATGTCAGGCGGTGTGGCATATATAAATAAGTTATGCTAAGGAGTTTTGCTAATGAGCTCCTGCACCTCTTTTTCTACGAAATGACCCCTGCAACCAAGGTTGCACTCCACCATTTTTTTTAAACCCCCGAGAGGGTATTTTTATTATTTTTCATAAGACTATTAACTACAACAAAAAATAAAGGAAGGGGGACTACATCTAAGGATAAAGGAAAGATACCCACACTAACTAAAAACCCAAGAGTAGGAGATCTTTTCCATGTTACTCTAAATGTTAGTAAGACAAGTGTTAGTGATACAATATACTTGTGAAGTTCTTGTTTAACACATCTTCTATATTAGTAAGTTAATCTTTGTGAGAGTACTTCTTGAGCATCTTCTTTACTTCAAAGAGCAATTTACAGAGTCCTTCTGCCCTTACTTTTTATTACGTCTGCTCCCTCTTCCGGTCTTGGGCTCTGACTGCCTCGTTTCGGTTTTAACTTTCCTCGGGAAGCCGCCATATTCCACTTTGTTTACACTTCCAAACCGCTATGCCAGGACTCAAAAGACTCGTCGTTTCACTATCGGTACTCAAGTAAGTCCCTCAGAAAAAAATTGCTGTTTATTTCCCCCCTTTCACCTTCGCTACATTAGTCCATTCATACGCTTAGGAGGCGTCCCTCCTGATGCACCGCTTTTCCCATGGGGGGGGGTACTCCGTTTTAGTAAAATAGTCAATTTATTTCAAACTCACGTTCATTGTTGGTCATATCTTGACTCCACTCTCTTCATACGCAATTCCGCTCGATCTCCTGCATTTGTCCCGGTTAGATTGGCTTGTACCCTAAGGTCACCCATCAGCTGGACCATCGGCGCGGAGGGAAGCCTCTATTCTCTGGCATCGAGCCGTCGAAGATGCTAACCCTCAAAAGCCCCCTGGCCTGGAACCCGTCAGAAGGGCTCCGTGGGGGTGCCACTTGAGGTGGCACCTTTCCAAGCCGAGGGTGTGCTAGTCGCCTCCTCAGGCATCGAGGAGAGCAACCGCCATCGCCGATCCATCCACCGGAAGTCCACTCCACCAATGTTCACTGTGAAAAATTGATTCAAGTCCAATTACAGTCCACCAATTTGCTTCTTCTTCTTTTTGTTTCTTCATTTTACATCATGCCAGCAGATGCCAAGAAGATACAGGATTAATTCTGAGTAGGAGACGTAGAGTATGAAGCGACCTGACGAAGCATTGAGGGAAACAGATTGTTTACCCGGGAAATCTGTATTCGCATGGCCATTGCTGGAAGCAGCAGCAGCAGCAGCACCGCATGACGTAGAATAAAGACACAAAAAGAAGAAGGAGGAAATCTGTGGACCATAATTGGACTTGAATCGATTTTTCACAGTGAACATTGGTGGAGTCCAACCCGGAGGTTGGCAACTCTAATGAAGGCTGAGCCAGCAAACTATATTCTGTGTCAGCAGAAAAGAGGCAGAGTCCAGGAGCACCTTGAAAACTAACAAACTTTGTGGCAGGGGAGGAGCTTCTGTGAGTCACTCATGAAAGCTCCTCCCCTGCCACATGTTTTGTCAGTCTTCAAGGTGCTCCTGGACTCTTTCTCTTTCTTTCTTTAATTAATTTATTTATTTGATTTGCATCCTGTCCTCCCCACCAAGGCAGGCTCAGGGCGGCTTACAACAATTCATAAAATTAGAATACAATCAAAACGTATCATAAGCATATAAATAACTTAAAATAACAATCATTTAAAACATTGACACACAAAAATAAAAATATCAACGTGTAATAATTTAAAAGAAAACTGTTACAAGATGATGTATAGATGGTATATGACACCAAAAAAGATTGCAAATATAAATAGTAACATGTCAAACAAATGTTGGAAGTGTAAAAAAATAGAGGGCTCTTTTTATCATATGTGGTGGACATGCAATAAAGCAAAAAAAATTTGGGCTGAGATTCATGTGGAGATGGAGAAAATTGTGAAATGTAAATTTAAGAAAGAACCTGAAATATTATTTTTGGGACTTAAAATGGAAGAAGTCAACATGGCGAAAAGGACTTTGATGTGGTACATGATCACAACTGCTAGAATGACATACGCTCAATGCTGGAAGCAAGAGAGAACTCCCGAAATTGGGGAGTGGATAAAGAAATTACTTTTTATGGCGGAAATGGACAAACTGACAAGAAAGCTTAAAAATCTGGAAGCAGAAGAATTTTTCGCAGATTGGATAGACTTTAAAGAATATTTAGAGAAATATTGGGATGTAAAGAACAACTTAATTTGCTTTGATAACTATTGAAAAAAGAAGGATATTAGAAGAAGGATAAATGTATAAGAATAATAGTTGAAATCCAGTGGCACCTTTAAGAGCAAGTTTTATTCAGGTGTTACCTGTAGAATGTGATTAACGAGTAAGGGGGAAAAGGAGAGAATTTAAGATGTGGGCTGGAGGTTGGAGCACTGTGGGAAATCAAAAGGGGTGGGGAAATAGGAGAAAAGGATGTATAACAATTAGTAGTATGATGTATGTTTGACCTTTTAATATATCCTAATAAATTGTTTTGGAAAGAAAACACTGACACACAAAAACGCTGCAGACCGACTAACACAGCCACCAGTGTTGATCTATATGCTGTGTTTCAACGATGAACCACGGTTTGACACAAGGGCGGTGGGTGGAAGTCGAAGCAGCCTCTACCCCATGTGTGAAGACGGAGACCTGAGAACGAAAGTGATTCTGCACGCTCAGGATGCGCTTCATGTCGAAACCAATTCTCTCCTCCCACACGTGGTTTCCAGAGGGCGAGGGGGGAATGAGCCCCCCCCCTTGCAAAGTGTTTTGCTGGCAAGGGTTGTGCTTAAATTGTTCTGGGTAAAGGCTTTGCCGAGAGGCCGGCAGTGTAGCCATGTTGGTGTATCGCAGTAAAACGAA
The DNA here is from genome assembly GCF_001447785.1 of Gekko japonicus. Classification (NCBI taxonomy): domain Eukaryota; kingdom Metazoa; phylum Chordata; class Lepidosauria; order Squamata; family Gekkonidae; genus Gekko; species Gekko japonicus. The sequence continues at coordinate 822,445 of NW_015168658.1, read as the reverse complement.
ACAGGAGTCCGGAGGCACCTTCAAGACCATTTATCCTGGCATGAATGCTCATGAGTCAGAGCTATGGTTGCTCACCAGTGTTCCCTCTAAGCTGAGTTAGTGTGAGCTAGCTCACAGTTTTTTAGCCTCTGGCTCACACATTTTTGCCTTATCTCAGGAAGGAGGGCTCCAGAGCAAACTGATCTATGCAGCAGCCAAACCGCTCGCTCACCACTTTAATGCCAGTCGCTCACAACATAGAATTTTTGCTCACAAGATTCCACAGCTTAGAGGGAGCATTGTTGCTCACTCCAGGTTGTGGAAACTCCTGGAGATTTGGGGAGGGGGCGGGTTTTGAAGCCTGGGAAAGGCGGAGTTTGGGAGGGAGGTAAGCTCAGAGCAGGGACGTGAGGCCATAGAGTCCACCCTCTGAAGCGGCCGTTTCCTCCTGGGGAACCGATCTTTGTAGTCTGGAAATCAGTTGTGACTCCAGGCCCCACCTGGAGGTTGGCAACCCCAGCTCAGATCTTGGTTCTTCAAAGGCTCTAATGCATTTGAAGACGTGGATTCCTGAGAGCTCAGGCTGGGATACAAAGTCTGAGTCCGGGGGCACCTTTAAGACCAAGAAAGTTTAATTCTGGGTATAAGCTTTCATAGGAGCTGCGGTGGCTAAAGTGGTTAAGACGCTGAACAGCAGGCTGTGGAAGGTAGGTAGTTCAGCAGTTCGAGACGCGGGTGCCGCATGACAGGGTGAGCTCCCGTCTCTAGTTCCAGCTCCTGCCAACCTAGCAGTTCGAAAGCAAGAAATTGCAAGTACATAAATAGGTACCCCTTCGGTGGGAAGGTAACAGCGTTCCGTGCGCCTTGGTGTTTAGTCATGCCGGCCACATGACCACGGAAACGTCTTCGGACAGCGCTGGCTCTTCGGCTTGGAAACGGAGATGAGCACCGCAACCCTAGAGTCGGATTCGACTGGCTTTCGTGCAAGGGATCCTTTACCTTTACCTTTATAAGCTTTCATAGGGCCGCGGTGGCTCAGAGGTTAAAGACGCTGAGCTGCAGACCGGAAGGTCGGTAGTTCGGCAGTTCGAGACCTGAGTGCCGCATGACAGAGTGAGCTCCCATCTCTGGCCCCAGCTCTTGCCAACCTAGCAGTTCAAAAGCAAGAAATTGCAAGTAGATAAATAGGTACCGCTCTGGTGGGAAGAAAACAGCGTTCCGTGCGCCTCAGGGTTTAGCCATGTTGGCCACAAGTCCACGGAAATGTCTTCGGACAGCGCTGGCTCTTCGGCTTGGAAAAACGGAGATGGGCACCGCCCCCTAGAGTCGGATCCAACTGGCTTTCAAGCAAGGGAAACCTTGACCTTTATAAGCTTTAATGAGCATGTATCTGAAGAAGTGTGCATGCCCATGAAAACTTACACCCGGAATTAAACTTTCTTGGTCTTCAAGGTGCCCCCGCGGGACTCAAAATTTGTTCTGCTGCTTCAGACCAACACGGCTGCCCCACCTTGAATAAATATGGTTCGTTTTTAAGGTGCTACTGAACTTTTTTGCTATAACACAACTTCAAAAAAAAGAAGTTTTAGTGCCAGTCCCATCTGGTGTCAGCTTTGACCTCAAAGTGAGGCAAAATAAGGTTCCCATCGGAAAACATGATTTTCTTTAGAAGCAGGCCGCGTTGCCATCTCTGGGGTGGGAAACTCCAGAAGATTTGGGAGTAGAGAATGGGGAGGGTGGGGTTTGGGAGGAGAGGGAGCCCAGGGATAGTTTTGTTTTAATTTAGAAGAAGGAGAAGCGATTGGATTAATCCCCCGCCCTTCACAAGGAGTCTCAGAGTGGCTTACAAACTCCTTCCCCTTCCCCCCCCCCCACAACAGACACCCTGTGAAGTAGGCAGGGGTCATTAAGTTGCAGAGCACCCCCCCCTTCAGGGGCAAGCTCTCCCTCCTCTGTGAGGGCAGATCTGCGCATTCCCCCCCCCCCTAGCTAGCAATCCAAAACAATCCAGTGGCACCTTTAAGACCAAGTTTGATTCAGGTACAAGCTCTCCCTCCTCTGTTATGGCAGATCTGCATGTCCCGCCCCCCTCCAATAGCTAGCAATCCAAAACAATCCAGTGGAGCCTGAGCTGTGGGTGTTGCCTTCTGACACACTTCCGGTGACATCAGGGCATGTGGCATATTCAAATAAGTTATGCTAATGAGCTCCTGCACCACTTTTTCTATGAAATGACCCCGTGAGGAAGGTGGGGCTGAGAGAGCTCTGACAGAAACGGCTCTTTTTCAAGGACAGCTCTTGTCAGAACTGTGGCTTGCCCAAGGTCATCCAGCAAGTGCAAGTGGAGGAGTGGGGAATCAAACCCGGTTCTCCCAGATTAGAGTTCGTGCGCTTAACCACTACACCAAACTACACCAACATTTTTTTCCCTTATTTGCGTTACTCATACGGACAGAAGGCGGATTACACGTGGCAGACCAATACAATCTCAAAAATAATGGGACATTCAATAACCGATGCATTGGGATTTTAGAAGCCTGTAACCACCAGGACACGGCACGGCAGAAGTATTCACATGACACACGAAGCAGTAGAGGAGTTGCATAAATAGGATCCTACTTACAAACAAGCTGTACACAACAGAACAGACCGCAGTCCCTAATCATTTATCCGGAAACATAGTTCAAGTCCAGGGGCACCTTTAAGACAAACAAAGTTTTATTCTGGGTATAAGCTTTTATGTGCACACCAATGTTCCCTCCAAGCTGTGGAGTCTTGTGATCAAAAGTTCTCCTTTGTGAACTACTGGCATTAAAGTTGTGAGCAAGCAATTTGGCTACTGCATAAATTACTTTACCATGGAGCCATCCTTCCTGAGCTAAGACAAAAATGTGTGAGCCAGAGGCTAAAAAACTGAGCTAGCTCACACTCACTCAGCTTAGAGGGAATACTGGTCAGGACTCCCAACTGCCCTTCTCAGATCCGAGGCCTTGCCTCTGTGTCTCCCGCTGCCCTGTACCTGGTCACCACGGGGACAGTTTACTGCCTCGTGCGCCCCTGGAGGAATAGCCCCTTGCCAACTGCCTGCCTTCCCCCTGGCACTCCCTTTTCAAAACAGAATGTCCAAATGATGGAGGTCTGTGCGGTACAGAGAACCACTCCCAGCATCCAAAGTTATTAATATTTATTAAAAAGAAAATGTTCACAAGCATACTTTTAGCACAGTACCAGACTGAGCAGGGGATTCAAAAGAAATTGGTAAAGTGCAAATCCTCTGTCCCTCACTCTATACGTGCCCTATGAGATGTTAAAATATAGGACAGGCTCCTTAGCTTAGAAGTTACAGATTTCTACAGAGTTGCTATTACCTTGAAGCTCTCTGGGCCAGCACATGGTCAATGGCCACCTCTTCTAGACCTCACACTAACTCAGCTTAGAGGGAACACTGGTGCACACGCTCTTCTTCAGATACATCGAGATGGAAGTTGCCAGTCCATACATCTAGGAAGAGGGTGAGCAGCAAATTGGCATACAGCTTAATAAAGTTGTCTGACAGATGCCAGGACCAAACTGGAATAACAAGCATAGTTTACAATTAATGAGCAGTAGGTTTAGAACTGAGAGTGAAAGAGGAGAGCGCAAAAGTGGGCTTGAAGCTCAACATTAAAAAAACTAAGATCATGGCTTCCGGCCCCATCACTCCTTGGCAAATAGAAGGGGAAGTCGTGGAAGTAGTGATAGACTTCACGTTCCTGGGATCCCAGATCACCGCACACTGTGACTGCAGCCATGACATTAAAAGACGCCTGTTCCTTGGGAGGAAAGCGATGGCGAACCTAAACAGCATGATAAAAAATAGAGACATCTCCCTGCCAACAAAAGTCCGCATGGTCAAAGCAATGGTATTCCCAGTAGTCATGTATGGCTGCGAGAGTTGGACTATAAGGAAGGCCGAGCACCGAAGAATAGATTCTTTTGAACTATGGTGCTGGAGAAGACTCTTGAGAGTCCCTTGGACTGCCAGAAGATCAAATCAGTCAATCCTAAAAGAAACCAACCCTGACTGTTCCCTGGAAGGCCAGATAATGAAGCTGAAGCTCAAAGACTTTGGCCACCCAATGAGAAGGGAGCCCTCACTGGAGGAGAAGACCCTGATGCTGGGAAAGATTGAAGGTCAAAGAAGACGGGGACAGCAAAGGATGAGATGGTTAGACAGTGTCATCGATGCAATGAACATGAAGTTGAGCAAACTTCAGAGGACGGCAGAAGACAGGAGGGCCTGGCGGGATCTGATCCATGGGGTCGTGAAGAGTCGGACTCGACTGTGCGACTGAACAACAACAAATTGATTACTGGAAGTCAAGGTGGATTACACAGCGTGTGTCCATACAATCAACTGGATGGGACATCTAATAAACAATGCAATAGAATTTGTTGTTGTTGTTCAGTTGCACAGTCGAGTCCGACTGTTCTGGACCCCATGGACCAGATCACGCCTGGCCCTCCTGTCTTCTGCTGTCCTCCAGAGCTTGCTCAACTTCATGTTCGTTGCATCTATGACACTGTCTAACCATCTCATCCTTTGCCGTCCCCGTCTTCTTTGACCTTCAATCTTTCCCAGCATCAGGGTCTTTTCCAGTGAGTGCTCCCTTCTCATTGGGTGGCCAAAGTATTTGAGCTTCAGTTTCATTATCTGGCCTTCCAGGGAACAGTCAGGGTTGATTTCTTTTAGGATTGACTGATTCGATCTCCTTGCAGTCCGAGGGAGTTTTCTCCAGCACCATAATTCAAAAGCGTCTATTCTTCGGCGCTCGGCCTTCCTTATGGTCCAGCTCTCGCAGCCGTACATTACTAGATGCTGTTATAACCGGGGATAACGGCAAGGTATTGTGTTGCCAGTTGAACTCTGATAAAACCAGGAATGAGATCCAAGTGCGGACAGGACCTTGGATGTGAAGGAGAGCCCCCCCCCGCCGCCCTCCTCGCCCTGAGAGCATTCTAGGACAAGCAGCTCTGAGGCTCTCCTGGGGCCCGTGCCCGGTGGAGAGGTGGGCCTGGGGTGGGGGACCCTTTGACCACGTCCCAGGCTTGCAAACGGCTCGTGGGGCACCTCAGCTTGAGAGTCTCTCCTTTGGCTTTCAAGGGTTGTTGTTTGGGTTTTTTTTAAATGTATATAATACCACGGATTCCTGCGCCCGGGGGTTTAGTGGGATAGTTCCATGAGCTCCCTCGGTCCTGTCAGCGCAGCTGAAGGATGTGGCGGCAGGTGCATGTTTATTTTTGGCCCGGCCATGCGCTGCGTAGGGGTCTGATGCGCATTCCCAGACTCGGGCCTGAAGCAGTTGCTCAGGTTTGCGAGGCTGAGCAGCTGATAAGGCGGGAGACGGGGTCAAGCCATTTAGGGCTACCACGTATGAGTCTTGTGAGCAAAAATCCCACTTTGTGAGCTACCGGCATTAAAGTAGACTTTTTGCTCACAAGACCCCACAGCTTAGAAGGATCATTGGGCACCCCCTCCCCCCCTCGGGTTTTCAAGGCAAGAGACGCTCATAAGAACATAAGAGACGCCAATGTTGGATCAGGCCAATGGCCCATCCAGTCCAACACTCTGTGTCACACAGTGGCCAGAAATCCCAGGTGCCCTCAGGAGGTCCAGCAGTGGGGCCAGGACACTAGGAGCCCTCCCACTGTTGCCCCCCCCCAAGCATCATGAATACAGAGCATCCCTTGCCCCAGACCGAGAGTTCCTATCTATACCTTGTGGCTAATAGCCACTGATGGACCTCTGCTCCAGATGCTTATCTAATTCCCTCTTGAAGCCGTCCATGCTTGTAGCTGCCACCACCTCCTGTGGCAGTGAATTCCATGTGTTAATCACTCTTTGGGTGAAGAAGTACTTCCTTCAGAGGTGGTTTGCCATTGCCCGCCTCTGCATAGACGCCCTGGACTTCCTTAGTGGTCTCCCATCCAAGGACTAACCAGGGCCGACCCTGCTTAGCTTTCGAGATCTGATTAAATCGGACCAGCCTGGGCCATCCTGTTGTACCTCACATTGGGCTCAGGGACGAACTGGCAGCCAATTCAGCTGTTTCAAGAGGCATGAGCTGTTGTTTCCATCAGCAAGCCTTGGCGATAGTTCGACAGCCTTACTCTGAGCCGGCTGTAGTTTTTTGGGATATCTTCAAGGGCAGCTCAGCGTAGAATGCAGTACAGTCATCCAGCCGCGAGAGTATAGACTGACAAAATACGTAGCACCTCACCACTCCCCCCCTTTGTCCTCTCCCTCTCCTCACATGGCCTTCCGTGGAGAATGCCCTCATACTCCCAGACGCATGATGCCAGACAAGCCGCCCATTTGTGACAGGGGAAGTCCTCTGTAGATTAGGCTTTTCTCTCTCTCCTTTCGACTGCGACCTGAATGGGAACTGGATCTACTTGAATAAATGTCAGTTTATCCTTTTTTGCAATAGATTTCTCAGGAGATTTATTGACTGCACTCACGATCGCGCTTCTAGGACTGGGCAAAATAGGGTTGCCAAGTGTGACTTACCTTGCCGGCGGGGGACTCCTGGGTGGATCCCGGCATGTGCGCGCGCGTGCAAAGCGTGCACGCGCCGCATGCATATCACAGGGAAGTGACGTCATGACACCAGGCACGCTGGGGGCGGGGCCACGACCATACAAGGGAAAACCATAGTTTTCCCTTGTATGGCCATGGCCCCGCCCCCAGCATGCCCGGCGTCATAACGTCCCTTGCCTGTAATGCGCACAAATATTCTAGCAGGGGGGTGGAGGGCAATTTTATCATAATACCGTCGAGTTCACCCTCCAAAACAGCTGGTTTTATTCTAAAAACTGGACATTTTATTTTTAAAATTTAGGGTTTTTAAAATCCCAAAACAGGTCTACTAATAAATATATTAGGAGGAGGAGAGTCAGTTCTGCACCGGCAAGGCAGGATACAAATTGAAAATAATAAATAAATAATTAATAAATAAGAAGAGGAGGAGGAGGAGATTGGATTTATACCCCGCCCTTCACTACCCAAAGGAGTCTCAGAGCGGCCTACAAACTCCTTTCCTTTCCCCTCCCCACAACAGACACCTTGCGAGGTCGGTGGGGCTGAAAGCGCTCTGACAGAAACGGCACTTTTTCAAGAACGGCTGTGCCAGAACTATGGCTTGCCCAAGGTCATCCAGCAGGTGCAAGTGGAGAAGTGGGGAATCAAACCCGGTTCTCCCAGATTAGAGTTCGCGCACTTAACCACTCTACATCAAACTGTAGAAGATTGCCTTATGCCTTTATAATATTTTTTTATTTAAAAAATTAATAATAGGAGAACAGAAAAAAGGAAAGGGATACAGGGGAGGGGAAAAAGTTAACAGTGACGTCAAAATATTTACATTGAACAAGGACATTCTTCTTATATATGATGCATTGCGCCAGGATATAGTATACTTCTTTTCTTAAGAAACCAATAATAAAAAATTAGGAATGTTTAGGGTCTATTCTAGCTATCTGCGATAAATATTAGATTTTAGATATAAGAACTTACTGTAAATTAAGGCAAAAATATAACAACTGCCAGGGTATAAAAGGTAAATAATTCACACAAACTCTCCCCCCCCCCAATTTCCTCAATTTTCTAACAGTACTAAATAGTTCATGCATTGATTCATAAATCATTACAGATTGTTTCACTCCTCGATTATGCCCATCAAAACAGCCGTTTTCTTCAGCAGAGCGGATCTAAATAGTCTAGAGGGTGGTTCTATTTCTAGGAGATCTCCAGGTTCCACCAGGAGGTTTATTTATTTATTTGGCAAGCTTAGATGCACAGTGTCCCCGTTTGCATTGGGAAGAAATACTCAGTGACAGTATATGGTGGGGGGCCGAGTCAAGAGGACAACTGGCACTGCGAAGAGGGCAAGTCCAGTTTTTAAATGTGTGGAGGGCAAAAAATCAAAGCATCTCCACCAAGTTCGAGTCCAGTGGCACCAGTCTAGTGTCGTGGTTCAGAGTAGCGGACTCTAATCTGGAGAACCGGGTTTGATTCCCTACTCTTCCACAGGCAGCCAGCTGGGTGACCTTGGGTCCGTCACAGTTCTCTCGGAGCTGTTCTCTCAAGGACAGTTCTTGAAAGAGCTCTCAGCCCCACCCACCTCACAGGGTGTCTGTTGTGGGGAGGGGAAGGGAAAGGAGATTGTAAGTCACTCTGAGACTCCGAGTGAAGGGCGGGGTATAAATCCAATCTCTTCTTCCTCTTCTTTAAGACCAACAAAGACGCAAACTTTGTTCTGCTGGGTGGCTGTTGTAGATTTTCCGGGCTGTTTGGCCATCGTCTCGGCATTGTAGGACCTGAGGTTTCGCCAGTAGCTGTGACTGGCATCCTCAGAGGTATCACACAGAAAGATGGAGTACTCATCTGAGGATGCCAGTCACAGCTACTGGCGAAACATCAGGTCCTGCAATACCGAGACGACCGCCAGACAACCCGGAAAATCTACAACAGCGAATGGACTCCGGCCTTGAAAGCCATTCGACAACACATTTGTTCTGCTTGTGGTGGACATGTGAAAAAGTAAAGAAATTTTGGAGTGAGATCCATGCAGAGACGGAAAAGATCACGAAATGTGCATTTAAAAAGGAACCAGAAATACTACTTTTGGGACTAAAAATGGAAGAGGTTAATGTATCAAAGAGAACTCTGACATGGTATAGGATAACTACAGCAAGAATAACCATCAATCAATCAATAAACCTTTAATGGCATATATAACATTAAAATCAAAGACAGAAAATGACACAATCAACTAAAAGTCTAGGTTAATTATAAAATCATGAAACGGACTTTCCCAAATTTGTCACTCTCATCACGTCCACTAAAAAATTGGCCACTGCCACAGTAATCTCTGCTGTTACATCGTTCAATAGAAATTGGCATTTTATTTCATTGGAAAGGTGATGTTTACCATGCAACCAAGTGTTTAACCATTTTTCCCTAGCAGATGCATGCCACGAACAGTCTAACAATATGTGATCCATTGAATCAAGAGAGTTAGAACCGCAGTCACATCTCCGTTCATGCTTAGGAATATTTTGAAACCTACCATACAGTAGTTTTGATGGAAATGCATTTACACGAGCAAGAGAAAACGCTCTTCGGTGGCTAGGGCTATCAAGATTATACAAATACAGGGGGATACATCCCACAACATTCTTAAGACTTAATGTAGCTGAAGAACAGACAGGGGGATGAAGGGGCTGCAGTTTTTGAAGTTCAATATCTACCAGCCTCTGTTTGATTGTTTGGAAGATATACACTTCAGAGGAGAAAGCTAGCTCCTCCAAGGAGAGGCCCAAAGATCTTATTTTGGTTCGAATATTATAGTCCCAAGAGGTACTATGAATTTCCTTTAGCAGAAAAGACAGAAGCGAACCATCTTCAGTGTTAAAATATAATTTAAGCCAGTAACGGACCGTTAACACCCATGTCTTGGTTTCAATCAAACTAAGTCCTAATTCAGAACACAATGCATGGTAAGAGACACAGTTTGGGAAACCCATAATTTGTCTAAAAAAGGATGATTGTATTGATTCAACTTCACAGTTAAAAGCACTGAACCATATAGGCACACCATAAAGAACTTGGGGTAAAATTTTAGTATTAAAAACTTTAATGGCGGCAGGCACAAATTGGTTTCCTTTGGAGAAAAAGAAAGATTTTAATTGGTTGGAAGATAATTTCCCCAAACTAATAGACCTTCTCCTGTGAGTTGCCCATTGGAGATTAAAATTGAATGTAACACCCAAATATTTATAACTCTTAACTCAGCAAGAATAACGTATGCTCAGAATTGGAAACAGCAAGAAGTCCCGAAGATTGAAGATTGGATCAAAAAATTATTATTTTCACTTGAAATGGACAAACTGACAAGAAAGTTGAATAATATGGAAGCAGAAGATTTCTATAATGACTGGAAGGATCTAAAAGAATACGTAGAAAAGTATTGGGAAGTAAAAGACAATTTGTTTAGTTTTAATAATTATTAATCATAGACTGCTTGGGAGATAGGATAAGTTAAAAATTAATTACTATAGTGAAATGATAGTTCCCTAGTGAATTACAAAAAGAAAATTGTTGTTGTAAAAATTAATAAAGAGATGGGCAAGAGGTCGAAGCACTGTGGGAAGCCATATATTAGGGAGGGGAAAAGGGAGATGGGTAGGGTAGGAAAGGGACAAATGTAAAAAAATTAATGTTGATTATGAATGTTTATATCCTAAATAAAAAAAATTGACAAAAAAACCAACATATTTGTTCTGCTGCTTCACCGACATCAATCTATCTTCAAAGCATCTCTAGTTTACCTCAGTAAGGGGAGTCCTGGGAGGAAAAGTTAACCCTTCATGAATCCATGTTTGCTGGAGTTGCCATTTCCCAGGTGGCAGGGGTCATTTCGGGGGGGGG
>NW_015168658.1:796822-811331 GCF_001447785.1 Gekko japonicus | reverse complement strand
ACACCAAGGCCCCCCCCCCCCCCCCCCCGGAGAAAATGTCTGCTTCTGGGGGGGGGGGACTCTATGGCAGCATGCCTTGCGGAGGTCTCTCCTGTCTAGGGTTGCCAACTCCGGGTTGGGAAATTCCCCGAGGTTTGGGGTTGGAGCGGGGGGAGGGGAGGGTTTGGAGAGCGGCCTCAGCAGGGCTGTGAGGCCACCAAGTCCACCCTCCAAAGCAGCCCTCTCCTCCAGGGGGGCTGGCCTCTGTCGTCGGCAGGTCAGTTGTAATTCCAGGGGACCTTCGGGACCTCCCTGAAAGTTGGCCCCCCTGCTCCCATCCCCAAAGCCCCACCCTCCTCGGGCTTCATCCCCAAATCTCCAGGGATTTTCCAGTGGTGGAAGCTTTGCCCGCCGATTTCTGAGAGACACAGGAGGAGGCCAGGACCATTTTTGGTTCTTCCCAATGGGCCGCCTCGTCCTTTGCCCCCTCCCCCCGAGTTCCCAGTCTGAAGAAGGAGGAGGAGGAGGACAAGAAGGAGAAGAAGAAGAAGAAGAAGAAATTGGATTTATACCCCACCCTTCATTCGGCATCTCACAGCGGCTTACAAACTCCTTTCCCTTCCCCTTCCCCCCAACAGACAGACACCCTGTGAGGTAGGTGGGGCTGAGAGAGCTCTTTCGAGGACCGCTCTTGAGAGAACAGCTCTGAGAGAGAACTTGTGACTGACCCAAGGTCACCCAGCTGGCTGCATGTGGAGGAGTGGGGAATCGAACCCGGTTCTCCCAGATTAGAGTCCGCGAACTTAACCACGACACCAAACTGACTGAAAGTTAATCAACGAGCGTGGAGGAAGAACCAGCAAGATATGACCACCACCACCACCCCGGGCCCACCCTGTCTCAGGCTTTAAAGATACGGCAGGCAAGATGGTGGAAAGAGGAATATTCTCTCCCCCCCCCTCCCGCCGCCCAGCTGCACCGTGCAGGAGAAAGCAGCGCAGAACTTTCCCCCTCTCGTCCACCTCCCCCTTCCTTTCGGGAGAGCTATTCTGGGCCCCTAATACGGCCTTGTTTTGCATGTCAGTTATGCTATTTTGGAGTGTATTTATTTTTATGGCCTTCCGGTGACCAGACCGCCCTGGTGAGCGCTGGGCTCCTTTCTCTCCGCTTCCTCTCGCTTTCCCTCCTCGACTCGCAGGCCACTCTGAGCGGCTGGCTTGCCATTTATTTTTTCTTCAGAGGAGGGGAGGATGCAAAGCAGCCAGGTGGCTAGCTCCAGATCTGCCCCCCCCCTCACCACAGCCAGCAGAAAGAAAGAGGGGCACCGAGAAGAACGGGGTTATGTGTCCCTCTGTGTGTGTGTGTCCCTTCCCCACTCTGAACCGCACATTCCCTTCAGGGAGACCACAACAGCAAGCTTGAAATGGTTTACTGGAGGAATTTTTTACCTTACCTTAAGCTTTTTATCCTGCGATACTAAAGGAGCAGATAGCTGTCTTCTTTTGAAGAAGAGTGGAGAGCGAAAAAAGTGTGTGTGTGTAAGAGAGAGGTAAGAGAGAGGAAAGAAAGAAAGGAAGGAAGGAAGGAAGGAAGGAAGGAAGAGAGAGAGAGAGAGAGAGAGAGAGAGAGGAGAGAGAGAGAGAGAGAAAGAAAGAAAGAAAGAAAGAAAGAAAGAAAGAAAGAAAGAAAGAAAGAAAGAAAGAAAGAAAGAAAGAAAGAAAGAAAAGAAAAGATCTGGTTGGAAGAACAACAACAACCAGTCCACATGGATGATGCTGTAGCAGTTTATGAGCAGATCTTTATAAGAAGATCTCGAAATACAAAATGTTGGATGAGAAGAATGCTCCAGCAGCGGGGGGGAAAGGTGTGTTGAAACCAGTGTTCCCTCTAAGCTGAGTTAGTGTGAGCTAGCTCATGGTTTTTTAGCCTCCAGCTCACACATTTGTGCCTCAGCTCAGGAAGGATGGCTCTGGAGCAAGCTAATTTATGCAGCAGCCAAATTGCGCACTCACAATTTTAATGCCGGTAGCTCACAAGCTAGATGTTTTGCTCACAAGACTCCACAGCTTAGAGAGAGCATTGGTTGAAACTAATGCAAAACCCGGATATAGAGTGGACCATCTTTTTGAAACTGTATTTGATATGGTGGTACCAACAATTTCAGAGCAGAACGCTGAAGGACCATCACAAATTGTAGACTTCAAACATTACAAGACAACCAAAAATATACAACTCGGCTATGAATTCTTTCCCCCATACTAGACTGAAGAGTCTCACCATTTAAATCGGTGAAGGCGACAACACAGACGGATATCAGGGTTAACAAGAGGAACTCAATCTTTCAGAACAGCTCTGCTGTAAAATTTGCTCTGAGTAAAAGGACAGGGTAACAGAGACAGATGATTTCAGAGGAGGACAATAACTTTAAAGATGCAGAGTCTGCCATTTAAATTTGGTTTTAACAGATTTTTTTTAAAAAAATCTATTCCTGTAAACTGCCTTAAATTACAAGGAAATGTTTAACTGATATAGAGTTGATACAAGTGAAATGTTTAATTGATATATAAATAAATATACCAATCAAATGGAAACAGCAGTACAAAAAAATTTATAAAACCAATATCAGAAGCCAGAATACATCATTTGGCATCAAAAACCTGGACAAACAGGTACATAAGAGATGTCTGAGTAGGCACCAGGTGTCTTCATGAGGGTGTAAACAGCATAACCTCCAAAAAACGCTGTTGTGTCAGCAGACATCCTAATGTCCCTTGCTGATCAACTGGGTCTGGCTTATTCTGTATAATCCACCTGGAGTCCCTGCGAGAAAGGCGGACTGTGAACAACGTCAATGAGAAGAAGAAAAAAACAAAAATTCTGGCTTGCTGAAAGATCTTTATTTTGGAGAGTTTGTGCAGGGGGAGGGGATGAACAGAGACCCCCGAGATGTCCTTTTGCGCTTTTTCGTTTTCCATATGCTGTTTGGTTCCATTTCCTTTCATGCCGTTTCCCCCTGATTGATTCCAAAAAGAGAGAGGCTACTGCTACAGTGCAGGAAAGGGGACGATCAACGCATTAAGTCGTCAGCAGGAGTGAGAATAAGCAGATCTGCAGGACGGTATCGAAGGCAGTGAAAAGAGGTGTGATGTGGCTAAAGAAAGGATGGACAGAATGCGCCAGAAGGAAGAAAACTTGTGTAGTCTGCAGGGCAATTTGTGCAGCGATGTAGGCAGAGAAAAAAGGCATAACAACAGGTTGTCTTTGTCAGGGATTAGAAGTGCATTCCTCAACGATAAGGTTATTGTCGGGAATAAAGCATAAAAGCCAGGATCTGGGCTGTCATTGTGGGGCTATGCTAAGTCGCCCAGACCTCCAATCAGAATACCAGGGAACTGGTATCTGCTAGTCAGTTAAAACATGATTACAGTGCCTCCTTTAACTCGGTGGAGCGTTTGCATGAAAACCGGAGACAAAGTCAATATGCCCATCACTGCACAAAGGCAATGGGAGAAATTTGGTGCAAAGAAACAGGAAGAGGCCAAAGAAGAAGAAGAAAAAAAGCACCTCTGCTCAAAGGAGAAGCAGAATCAAAACGGGGATTTTTTTTCCGAGTGACAACAGCGGAGTTGCGAAATTTGGTGGCATCCCTAGAAGAGAGTGATGCAAATTCAGAGAGAAATTCCTAACCACATAGACCGTGAAGGGGTCTGAGCCAGTGCTGAGTAGCCAGGAAGGAGTTCTTGAGGGGGGGCGAATCAAGAGACGGATGGAAAATGTGGACTCTGCTGAGTGCGGTGGAGGTGAAGGAGGCGAGGGATGTCAGCCTCCAGGTGAAACCTGAAGCGGGCCCGTAGTCGGGATTTTGTGGCTTGTGGGGCATTTTTTTTTCCTCTGGTGGGGCTGAAGTTCTCAATGCAGAAAGAAAAAACATTGGGCCAACAGGAAGATGTGACCAGGATAGATCTCTCAATTGCAAGCTGCCGACCACTTTAGATGACGGTTCTCAGCTGCTGCAAGTTAAGCCTAAGCAACAATTCTGATGACAAGCCAGCAAGTGGGGGTGGTGATTCTAGAGTCAAGAAAGCCAACACTTAAGGCAGAAAAACTCTCTTCAAGGAGGCCAGTTTCTTGACACAGAGTTAGAAGGGGTCCTAGAGGTCACCCACTCCAACCCCCCCCTCGCTCAGTGCGGGAATTAGTCAACCACAGCACCCCACTCTGCTTAAAGGAGCGCATGTTTTAAAATGATTGGGGGAAAAGCATTTACACGAGAAATTCTTGTGGGGCTGTGCCTTTAAGAAAGAGGGCGGGGACTTCGAAAGCCCCACCATAGCTATGGCCCTGACCTGTAGACCCCCCTGGAATTACAGCTCACCTCCAGACTGCAGAGATCAGCTCCCCTGGAGAAAACGGATGCTTTGAAGGGTGGACTCCGTGGCACTGTACCCCACTGAGGTCCCCGTATCCTCCCCAGGCTCCATCCCCAAATCTCCTGGCATTTCCCAGTTTGGATCTGGCAACTCTACCCCTCTTATCCCCCACCAGTGGCCAGGGCGGACCTGGCCACCGTAACTGAGGAGGCAGACTATGTACTCGGGGGAAAGATGGGGATAATATGGCCGGAGTGGAAATGTTAGAAAGATCTATGACAGAGTTGCATTCTACTTCGTGAGCTACTGGCCTGAAAGTTGCGAGCAGTGTTCCCTCTCAGCTGAGTTAGTGTGAGCTAGCTCATCGTTTTTTAGCCTCTGGCCCACACATTGTTGTCTCTGCTCAGGAAGGAGGGCTCCAGAGCAAACTAATCTATGCAGTAGCCAAATCGCCCGCTCACAACTTTAAGGCCAGTAGCTCACGAAGTAGAATTTTTGCTCACAAGACTCCACAGCTTAGAGGGAACATTGGTTGCGAGCGAGCGGTTTGGCTACTGCATCCATTGGTTTGCTCTGGAGCCCTCCCTTCCTGAGGTAAGACAGAAAATGTGTCAGCCGGAGGCTAAAAAAACTGTGAGCGAGCGCACACTAACTCAGCTTAGAGGGAACACTGTGCGTGACTGTTCTGGGTCCAAGCAACTTGCCTGGCTTTGCATCGACTGCTTCTGTATCTGAAGAAGCGTGCATGGACACAAAAGCTTCTTCCCAGTTTGGTGTCGTGGTTAAGTGCGCGGACTCTAATCTGGGAGAACCGGGTTTGATTCCCCACTCCTCCACTTGCACCTGCTGGATGACCTTGGGCAAGCCATAGTTCTGTCTGTGCTGTTCTGTCAAGGACAGTTCTGTAAAGACCTCTCTCAGCCCCACCTTTGCAAAAGGTTGCAAAATTCCCCTGTTGATGAAGGGAAGAATACTGAAATAGGCCCGAGCCGTGGGTGCTTTTCAGAAACAGAGAAGCAGTCAGACAACGTTTGAGTCCCATGGCACCTTTAAGACCAAGACAGTTTAATTCTGGGAAGAAGGTGGAGGAGGAGGAGGAGGAGGAGGAGGAGGAGAAGAGATTGGGTTTATACGCGGCTTTCAAGGATAGCTCTGACAGAACTATGGCTTGCCCAAGGTCATCCAGCAGCTGCATGTGGAGGAGTGGGGAATCAAACCCTGTTCTCTCAGATTAGAGTCCGCGCTCCTAACCACTACACCAGTCAGGAGATCTCTAGGGCCCACCAGGAGGTTGGCAAACCTAGCTGATATCCTTATAAACCACTGAAAGGGTTACTCACTAGAAGCCATAGCTGTGGGACCACAAAATGTGTTGTTGTTGTTGTTCAGTCGCACAGTCGAGTCCGACTCTTCGCGACCCCATGGACCATATCACACCAGGCCCTCCTGTCTTCCGTCATGCTCCAGAGTTTGCTTTATTTTATGTTCGTTGCATCGGTGACACTGTCTAACCATCTCATCCTTTGCTGTCCCCTTCTTCTTTGACCTTCAGTCTTTCCCAGCATCAGGGTCTTCTCCAGTGAGTGCTCCCTTCTCATTGGGTGGCCAAAGTATTTGAGCTTCAGCTTCAGTATCTGGCCTTCCAGGGAACAGTCAGGGTGGATTTCTTTTAAGATTGACTGATCTGATCTCCTTGCAGTCCAAGGAACTCTCAAGAGTCTTCTCCAGCACCAGAGTTCAAAAGAATCTATTCTTCGGCGCTTGGCCTTCCTTATAGTCCAACTCTCGCAGTCATACAGTACTACTGGGAATACCATTGCTTTGACTGTACGGACCTTTGTTGGCAGGGTGATGTCTCTACTTTTTATTATGCTGTCTAGGTTTGCCATCGCTTTCCTCCCAAGGAGCAGGCATCTTTTAATTTCACGGCTGCAGTCACCATCTGCAGTGATCTTGGATCCCAGGAACGTGAAGTCTGTCACTGCTTCCACAACTTCCCATTCTATTTGCCAAGGAGTGATGGGGCCGGATGCCATGATCTTGGTTTTTTGGATGTTGAGCTTCAAGCCCAATTTTGCGCTCTCCTCTTTCACCCTGAGCAAGAGGCTCTTGAGGTCCTCTTCACTTTCTGCCATTAGAGTGGTATCGTCTGCATATCTGAGGTTCTTGATGTTTTTCCCAGCAATCTTAATTCCAGCTTCTTAATCATCCAGGCTGGTGTTTAGCATGATGTACTCTGCATATAAATTAAATAAGCAAGGGGATAATATACATTCTGCCCACAAAATAGCCCTTCCTTAATCCTGGATCCTTGGGACAATGGGTGAGGGGACATGTACTTCCCTCCGTGGCCACAAGGGGCTCTCCTGCTCCTTCTTGTTTATTAGTACCTTTATTTCAAAAATGTATAGCCAGTTTTTCCACTGCAGAAGAGCCCTGGTGGAGGTTTATGAGAAAGATAAAGCGATCTATAAAGCCACCTGGAACCACAAGGAAAGGCGTGATATAAGTTTTTAACAGAAATAAAATAATGGCTGCGGTCACACGCAGCATTAGCCACGCAAGAGATACGGAAGACAGGCGGAGTTTCCGGGCGCAATCTCACCAGCACATCTGGGGAGCGTAGCGCTTCCGTGGCACAACGGAGGCTTCCTCCCGAAAACGCGCAGCAAAAAACTAGTACCTCGGAGGTACTAGTTTCCAAAAACTGCGGGGCAAGGGCGGGCGTCTGATCACGTTTCCGGTGGCATCCGGCGCCCGCCCATGTCCCCTTGCGAAGAAGGGTTTTTTCCCCCCCAAGTCTCCGTGGTTGCGCACACGCACCCAACCGAGCATGCGCATTCGTAGTGTACACAAAAAAAGAAGACCAGTTCGCCGCGCCGCGCGCTTCTTCGTTGCGCGCAGGCGTGTGTTGTGATCGACGCCTCTCCGTAACCATGGAAGCTCCACGGTACCTCCACAGAACCTCCGCAGGAGGTTTGATCGCTTTACTGCGTGTTAGTTTGCCCCGGGGCAAACAGCCACGCTTCCCCCCCCCCGCGCGCAGTTTCCTGCCCGTGTGACCAGGGCCAATAAAAAGCAAAAGCATATAATCTCTTAAACATTCATTTGGGGCAGGCAGACACTACTGTTTTTATTCACCGGTTGCATCTTTCACTATTGGTTGTCCAATATTTGTTTGCTTGCTATTCAATTTGGTGGAGAAGAAGAGGAGGAGGAGGAGATTTATACCCTGCCCTTCACTACCCAAAGGAGTCTCAGAGTGGCTTACAATCTCCTTTCCCTC
Source organism: Gekko japonicus (assembly GCF_001447785.1). Classification (NCBI taxonomy): domain Eukaryota; kingdom Metazoa; phylum Chordata; class Lepidosauria; order Squamata; family Gekkonidae; genus Gekko; species Gekko japonicus. Next base: position 803,696 of record NW_015168658.1, on the reverse strand, counting down.
CCCCTCCCCACAACAGACACCCTGTGAGGTAGGTGGGGCTGAGAGAGCTCTTTTGAGAACTGCCCTTGAGAGAACGGCTCTGAGAGAACTTGTGACTGACCCAAGGCCACACCAGCAGCTGCATGTGCAGGAGGGGGGAATCAAACCTGGTTATCCTAGAATAGAGTCCACGCTCCTAACCACTACACCAAACTTTTCACTGTTACTCTTGGAAGCCACATATGAAGTGAATAAGCTGAATATTTCAGATATTTGATTAAATAACAGCAGCCAAACAGACATAGAGTACTAAAACCATATCAATCATCAAAATAATATATATAGGCCCCGTTCACATGCCGAATTTGCCACGGGAGAGCCACGAATGCTGGGCGGATTTTCAGGGCGCGATCACACCGCAACATCTGACAAGCATAGCACACTCATGGCCAGGGCTATTTTTGGGCAGGAACACACAGGAACGGAGTTCCGGCTGGCTCCTGAGTTGGCCACGCCCAGCAGGAACTCATTAGCATAACAGGCCACACCCAACACCAGAGACTCATTAGGATTGGCTACATCAGGGGTGTGTGGCCTAACATGCAAAGGAGTTCCTGCTACAAAAAAAGCCCAGGGTTTCGACAACAAACAAAGTAAACAGAATAAGAAGCAAAAGGTGAGTGTGGTAACATGGGGGTGTGGCCCAATATGCTAATGAGCTGTGATGTCAGGGGTGTGGCTCAATATGCTAATGAATTTCTGCTGTTGGGTGTGGCCTGTTATGCTAATGAGTTCCTGCTGGGCTTTTTCTACAAAAGAAGCCCTGCTCGTGGCCAACCCGTGGCGTTCTGCCGAAGCTGCGCAGTTAAAAAGTATCTCAAGGCCCCGGTCACACGGGCCAGATAATGCGGGGGGGATGCATGGCTCTTTGCGCCGTCACAATTAGACCCACCAGAACACGATCAGACATGATGGCAGCACACCGCGGTTTCGTCTGTCAGCGCGTGCGCATCAAGGAGGACAGCTGGGGAAAAGCCACGCCCCAGCGCGATCACACGGAACAATTCTGTCGGCAGCCCGTGGCAAACCATTTGCTAGTACATTTGTTGAGATACTTTTTAACTGCACAGCTTCGGCGGCACGCCACGGGTTGGCCACGGGTGCGCTACGCTTGCCAGATGTTGCGGTGTGATCGCGCCGTGAAAATCCGCCCAGCATTTGTGGCTCTCCCGCGGCAAATTCGGCAAGTGAACGGGACCCAACAAATGGTTTGCCACGGGCTGCCGACGGAATCGTTCTGTGTGATCGCGCCGGTGCACGGCTTTACCCCGGCTGCCCTCCTTGATGCGCATGCGCTGACAGACAAAACTGATTGCGTTCTGGCAGGTCTAATTGCGCCGGCAAAAAGAGCTACGCCTCCCCCCCCACATTATCTGGCCCGTGTGACCGGGGCCATAAATAAGCATTTAAATGTGGTACCTAAAAGAAAGCAAAGTGTTACTGGCCAGGTTATTCTGCAAGCCTGGAGCCACCTCAGAGAAGGCCCTGAATCCAGAACTCACTCTCCTAATGTCAGAAGGTAGGGGAACCTGGAACCAGAACAGAGTCTTAGAAGAGGACTTCAGAGAATGGGTAGGTGGATATGAAAAGCCCAGTCCTTCACAGACCCTGGTCAGAAGCCGCTTAGGACAGCGTAATCCAAAGCCATCTCTCTCAAGAGTCCTCCCAAATAGACTTGAAGCCAATCTTCTGACTCAGAGAAAGGAGCCGTAGCCCCAAAGCGACTTAAAGTTCAACTGAAATATAAGAAGAAAAAGAAGAAACCGGATAAATGAACTGAAGCAAACCATTCAATTCACCGAGTAATCAGTATCAAAATTAACTTAAGCTATTTTTTTATAGAATGTCATAACTCAGCCTAAATTTTTTCCCCTTTCTATTGTAGGAACGTCATGTACAGAATGTATGTTTTGATTACAAAGGATCCCTGCCTTATTTAGCATCTGTTTTAGTTTTAGTGTTGTTACCATCCCCATGCCCTATAGGATGTAGTGTAAAAAGCAATATTTTTTTTAAAAAAAGTCTGTATCAGCCAGTATCATAGTCCCCCTGTATAACTCAATGGTGCGACCTCATATGGAGTACTGTGTACAGTTCTGGTCACGACTCCTCAGAAAGGATATTATAGCATTGGAAAAAGTGCAAAAAAGGCTAACTAGGATGATAAAAGGGTTGGAATACTTTCCCTATGAAGAAAGGTTAAAGCGCTTGGGGCTCTTTAGCTTGGAGAAACAATGGCTGAGGGGTGACATGATCGAGGTTTAAAAGATTATGCCTGGGATAGAGCAGGTCGAGAAAGAAGTCCTTTCCTCCCTTTCTCACAATACAAGAACTCCTGGGCACTCAATGAAATTGCTGAGCAGTCAGGTTAGAACAGATAAAAGGAAGTCCTTCTTCACCCAAAGAGTGATCAACACATGGAATTCACTGCCACAGGAGGTGGTGGCGGCTACAAGCATGGATGGCTTCAAGAGGGAATTGGATAAACATATGGAGCAGAGGTCCATCTGTGGCTATTATCCACAAGGTATAGATAGGAACTCTCAGTCTGGGGCAAGTGATGCTCTGTATTCTTGGTGCTTGGGGGGGGGGCAACAGTGGGAGGGCTTCTAGTGTCCTGGCCCCACTGATGGACCTCCTGATGGCACCTGGCATGGGTCATTTCCTGCAGGAGTGCACAGGAGCAGAGCTCCGGCAGTAAGGAGCCCAGGGGGTGGGCACATGCAACAAGCCCTGCCCCCTGCTCCCAGAAGCCCTGAGTTGGGCCACGAGGAGCAAGAAGCATCTAGGTAAGTTGCAGAGCCCCCCCCCGGCCCGCCTTCAGGTACAAGCTCTCCCTCCTCTGTGAGGGCAGATCTGCACATCCCCCCCCCCAATAGCTAGCAATCCGAAACAGTCCAGTGGAGCCTGAGCAGTGGGTGTTGCCTTCTGACACACTTCCGGTGACGTCAGGGGGTGTGGCATATGCAAATAAGTTGTGCTAATAAGTTATGCTAATGAGCTCCTGATAGGAACTCTCTATCTGGGGCAAGTGATGCTCTGCATTCTTGATGCTTGGGGGGGGGCAACAGTGGGAGGGCTTCTAGTGTCCTGGCCCCACTGCTGGACCTCCTGATGGCCCCTGGTATTTTTGGCCACTGTGTGACACAGAGTGTCGGACTGGAGGGGCCATTGGCCTGATCCAACATTGGCTTCTCTCATGTTCTGATGTCTGGGGCAAGTGATGCTCTGCATTCTTGGTGCTTAGGGGGGGGAGCAGTGGGAGGGCTCCTAGTGTCCTGGCCCCACTGCTGGACCTCCTGGTGGCCCCTGGTACTTTTGGCCACTGTGTGACAAGAGTGTTGGACTGGATGGGCCATTGGCCTGACCCAACATTGGCTTCTCTTATGTTCTTAAACCTTCCACTGTCATTAGGACGGTGGTGTGTCCTTAAAGCTAGGCCTCAGAAGAAGGAGGCAGCATCGTTTCTAACCGGAGCACAGTTTAATAACTCTGGTTCTTTCTCTGCATGGAGCTGCAGTGTGGCGGCGACTTCCTTTCTCTCCATTCCTGCCCACACTCAATCCTCAAGTAGACCCAGGCAGTCTAAAACCCAGCAGAGCTGTCCAAACACCAGATGAGGGATCTGTAGCGTGCAGGATGGATGGTGTGGATTAGTGCGCCAAGCGTCCACATGCCAGCGTGGGATTAGTGGGCGTCTCTGGCTGCCTTGCGGAGTTGTTTTGATCTTTGACCTACTGGCCTGCTGCCTGTCAGGAATTTGCTGGAATCCAAACAGCACATCTTGAAAGCAGCAGCCAAGTCCCTCTTCAAAAGCTGCCCGAGTTTTTTCCCCCTAAAAGCTGGAACACATGCTAGGGTTGCCCAACTTCCAGGTGGGTTACAAATGATGAGAGATCACGGGAGACGCTGAAATCTCAGTTTACTACTTTCAACAGTTAGGAATATAATTGAATATGTAATGCAATTGGGAATGGTAGATTTAATTGTAATTCTCTGTTCTGGGGACAAGAAAAATACCCTACCCAGGCAAGATGCCGTAAAGTTCGCCTCCATGCTGGAAAGGAGATGGATGGGATCTAATGACTGAGTTCTCACAATTTGGGGTACATCAATCTCCATTTCTTACCCATGTTGTTTTTCCCCCCAGTTGAACCCAAACAGATGATAACCAGAAACCAAGCTTGTCATTCTTTTGATCTGTTAAAAAACACTTTAGTATTTTGCATGCTAATTTAACAAGCCACCCTCTAAATATACAGGTATGATCTGTATGGCTGCGAGAGTTGGACCATAAGCCAGTTTGGTGTTGTGTTAAGTGCGCGGACTCTAATCTGGGAGAACTGGGTTTGAGTCCCCACTCCTCCACTTGGCAGCTGCTGGGTGACCTTGGGGAAGCCATAGTTCTGATAAGAGCTGTTCTTGGAAAAGAGCCGTTTCTGTCAGAGCTCTCTCAGCCCTGCCTACCTCACAGGGTGTCTGTTGCGGGGAGGGGAAGGGAAAGGAGTTGGTAAGCCGCTCTGAGACGCCTTTGGGTAGTGAAGGACGGGGTATAAATCCAATCTCTCCTTCTTCTGCTTCTTCTTCTTCATAAGGAAGGCCAAGCGCCAAAGAATAGATGCTTTCGAATTCTGGTGCTGGACTCTTGAGAGTCCCTTGGACTGCAAGGAGATCGAATCAGTCAATCCTAAAGGAGATCAACCCTGACTCGACTGTGCGACTGAACAACAACATGATCTGTAATTCCATTTCATCGTCTGACAAAGTGTGCTTTGCACACAAAAGCTCAGACCTTGAATAAAACTTTGTCGCTCTTAAAGGTGCCCCTGGGCTCAAACCGTGTGCTATTATCACGGGTGCTTGTATTGGTTGATCAACTTCCAGGTGGGGCCTGGGGATCCCCAAACGGCAGGGATCAGTTCCTCTGGAACAAACGGCTGCTTTGGAGGGTGGCTTCGGTGGTGTTATACTCCCTGAGCAGCCTCTCCTCCCCAAACGTCACCCTATCCAGTATCCAACTGCAAATCTCCAGAGATTTTCCCCCATGGTGGAGTTGGAAAGAGGCTTGCCAACTTCCAGATGGGGCCTGGACAACAGGAAACAGAGATCAGGTCCCCTGAAGATAAAGTCCAGTTTTGAAGGTGGATCCTCGGACATTATATCCCCCTGAAGTCTTTCCTCTACAAAACCGCCGCCCTCTGCTATGGTTGCCAACCTCCAGGTCACAGCTGGGGATCTCCAGGAATTGCAACGGATCCCCAACCTATAAACATCAGTCAGTAAAACAGTAAATCACCATGTACAATTAGACAATATTTGTTGGGTTTTAGATGCAATGTTTAGAATTCAATTATGAACAAGATTGCAACAATAGCACTACAATATGCGATACAAAGCTTAGCAGTCCATACAAAGTAATACAGTACTAGTTACAGACAAACAACGGAGTTCTAGGACACTATCCGTTTGCGCGTCCTTCATCAGGTTTGTCGTTCTGTAATTATTTCTTCATTAGAATGAAGTGCTGCGAGCCATATTTCAAAATGCTAGTTCTTATACAATTTTTTGATGTACGCTATCGCGCTTAGATTCTGGTGACTGGGGAGCTCCTATAGCAGGCTCTAATGTGACTGGGTCTACAGCATATAATAATTGGCCAAGCTTCCCTCAGACATCAGTGCCCCTAGATAAAATGCTGCTCACGTCCCTCCCCTCCCCAAACCCTCCAGCCCCCACGTCAACAGGCATTTCCCAGCCCACATCTGGCAACCCCTGGCAACCCCTAACACCCATCTGTTGTTTGTCATTAAGAACATAAGAACATGAGAACATAAGAGAAGCCAATGATGGATCAGGCCAATGGCCCATCCAGCCCAACACTCTGTGTCACACAGTGGCCAGAAATACCAGGTGCCATCAGGAGGTCCAGCAAGTGGGGCCAGGACACTAGGAGCCCTCCCACTGTTGCCCCCCCCCCCAAGCACCAAGAATACAGAGCATCACTGCCCCAGACAGTGTATTCCATCTGTAAGAACATAAACGAAGCCAATGTTGGATCAGACCAATGGCCCATCTAGTCCAACACTCTGTGTCACACAGTGGCCAAAAACACCAGGTGCCCTCAGGAGGTCCAGCAGTGGGGCCAGGACACTAGAAGCCCCTCCCACTGTGAACTAGTAACTTTGAGCTGTTCCAGGTATTTTAAGAATAGTAGATTAATTCCACTCCTCTGAATTAGAGGTCAGGACTCAGAAGCATCACAGGCTACCTGAAAGTGGTTAAGGAAGATTCATGTCCATGTCATTGTTTGGACAGAGACAGACATACGGAAGGTGGCAGTGAATTCCATGTGTTAATTCCAGTTTGGTGTGGTGGTTAAGTGCACGGACTCTAATCTGGGAGAACCGGGTTTGATTCCCCACTCCTCCACTTGCACCTGGCTGGATGACCTTGGGCAAGCCATAGTTCTGATAAGAGCTGTTCTTGAAAAAGGGCAGTTTCTGTCAAGAGCTCTCTCAGCCCCACCTGCCTCACAGGGTGTCTGTTGTGGAGAGGGGAAGGGAAAGGAGTTTGTCAGACGCTCTGAGACAACTTTGGGTAGTGAAGGGTGGGGTATAAATTCAATCTCTTCTCTTCTTCTTCTTCTCGGAATCACTCTTTGGATGAAGAAGGACTTCCTTTTATCCATTCTAACCCGACCGCTCAGCAATTTCTTCGAGTGCCCACGAGTTTTTGTATTGTGAGAAAGGGGGGAAAGTACCTCTTTCTCTACCTGCTCTTTCCCATGCATAATCTTATAAACCTCAATCATGTCACCCCTCAGCCGTCGTTTCTC
>NW_015168658.1:788538-795968 GCF_001447785.1 Gekko japonicus | reverse complement strand
TTTGCTTTTTCTTTTTCCACTTTTGCGGATGGTCGCTTTATCACTCGGTGACGTCTGGTGGCTCCGCTAAACCCCGTTCGGGGTCGCTCACGCAGCAAGGTCCATTGGGGTAGGGCATGGCGGGAGCCTCGCTCTCCGACCTCTCGGTCGAAAGAGCGACTCCCCCCTAGTGCGCCCCAAAGCGCCCCGGATCCGAGCTCCTCTCTTCTGAGGGGCTCGTTCGGGTCTCCGCTCGCGCGGATTCCCTCCTCCACCGCGGGCGGGCGAGGCGCCCTCGGGAGCGACCCGAGGAAGCGTCCGCCATACGCGGGAGCCAGACCGGAAGCCCTATAATATCCTTTCTGAGGTGTGGTGCAGCCTTCCCTCTTGCCCAGCGCAATCTTGTTTGGTGTAGTGGTTAAGTGCATGGACTCTAATCTGGGAGAACCAGGTTTGATTCCCCACTCCTCCACTTGCACCTGCTGGATGACCTTGGGCAAGCCATAGCTCTGGCACAGCTGTTCTTGAAAAAGAGCCGTTTCTGCCAGAGCTCTCTCAGTCTCACCGACCTCACAGGGGGTCTGTTGTGGGGAGGGGAAGGGAGAGGAGTTTGTCAGCCGCTCTGGGACACCTTTGGGTTATGAAGGGCGGGGTATCAATCCAATCTCTTCTTCTTCTAGGCTGCGCAGAGAGATCCGCGCCTCTGTGAACTGATGAGAAGCAGGAGAGGCCTAGCTGGAGTTCAAGGAGGGGGTGTAGGTGAGGGGGGGGAGGCGTGCAGAGATTCCCAGGGCTTTGTATACTCTGTGGGGCCTTAACTGCTCTCATGTGCTGCTGCCTTTGAAGAGGACTGGAGCCCGCAGCTGGTAGGGGACGTGAATGGCCCCCGGCCAGGCCAGAGGGGGCGTTGCCTGCAGGGGGGTTCCAGTCCCTTTGATAGCTTTCCAAGCCCCGCCAAAGAAGATCCAGGCTTCCCCCCCCCACCAGCATTGTCCGAAAGGGGGAGGGGGTGAAAACCTCTCAGCTGTGTTCCCAAGCCACCCCCACCTGCCCCACACAGAACCTGGATGTTGGAAGAGATCATGATGAAATCCAGGCGCTCCAAATGAGGTGCAGCCTCTCAAGTGAAACCGCATTTCTCCCACTAACCAATCCGTCTTGTTCAACGCTGTCAGACCGGTGCAGTCTCTCTGTACGGTTGCCAGCCTCCAGGTGCCACCTGGAGATCTCCTGCTATGACAATTGATTTTCAGGCAATAGGCATCGGTTCACTGGGGAGGAGGAGGAGGAGATTGGATTTATACCCCACCCTTCACTCGGAGCCTCAGAGGGGCTCACAATCTCCTTTCCCTTCCCCTCCCCACAACAGACACCCTGGGAGGGAGGCGGGGCTGAGAGAGCTCTTTCAAAAACTGCTCGTGAGAGAACAGCTCTGAGAGAACTTGTGACTGACCCAAGGTCATCCAGCAGCTGCAAGTGGAGGAGAAGTGGGGAATCAAACCCGGTTCCCCCAGATTGGAGTCTGTGCACTTAACCACTATGCCAAACTGGCTTTTCTATAGAAAATGGACACTCTGGAAAGTGGACTCTATGGTGTCATGCCCTGCGGAGGTCCCTCCTCTTCCGAAACCCCGCCTTCCTCAGGGTCCACCCCCAGATCTCCAGGTAGAGATCTGGAAACCAACCAGAGGCGGAGCACGGCATAAGGATCGGCATGATATTTTAAACGGAAGCAAAAACGACGTTGTACAAATGGGCTTACAGCAACAGATCATATGAGCTGTACACAGTAGTACAGTCACAGAACCATAGAATCATAGAATGATAGACTTGGAAGGGACCTCCAGGGTCATCTAGTCCAACCCCCTGCACAACACAGGAAATTCACAAATACCTCCCCCCCGCCCGCAGTGACCCCTGTTCCATGCCCAGAAGATGACGGTCTACAGCAGGGGTGGCCAAACTTGCTTAACGTAAGAGCCACATAGAATAAACGCCAGGTGTTTGAGACCCGCAAAACATGAACAAATATTATGCACACGTTCTTATTGAAATGGAAAAATATGCAAATTTGAGACCGCCAAAAATAAAAACAAAAGGGGTAAAAACAGATATTGATAATGATTTTTTTTTTTGTCCAATGATATTTATTTGCTTGCTGATGTTATTTGTTTGTCTGAGATAAAGAATGAGAGGTGGAAAAAAGAATGAAAGAGGTGGAAAGAAAGAGAGAGAGAAACAAAGGAAGCAAACAGATGAGGGAGGGAAGGAAGGAAGGAAAAGAGAGAGAGAGGAAGGAAGGGAGAATGGGGGAAAGAGAGAGAAAGAGAAAGGAAGGAAGGAAGGAAGGAAGGAAGGAAGGAAGGAAGGAAGGAAGGAAGGAAGGAAGGAAGGAAGGAAGGGGCAAAGAGAGAGAAAGGTGGAAAGAAAGCAAACAGATGGGGAGAGGAAGGAAGGGGAAAAGAGAGAGAGGTGGAAAGAAAAGAAATAAATGGGGGGAGGGAGAAATGAAGGGAGAGGTGGAAAAAAAAGCATCTTCAACTTTAAATGTGTTCTCCAACCCCCCTCCAAGCCAGCCGGGGGCAGGGGGGCTTTGAGAATGCATTTAAAGTTCAAGTTGCTTTCTTTCTCTTCTCCCCCACCCCACCTCAAGCCTACCCAGGGAGGGGAACACTGGCTGGGGAAGAGAAGACCAACTGGGGAGGCAGGCCTCCCCTTCGCTTCCCCAGCCGCCCCGCCGGGAGCCGCACAATATGTGTGAAAGAGCCACATGCGGCTCCTGAGCCACAGTTTGGCCACCCCTGGTCTACAGTCTCTAATCCTTTCTGTGTGCTAAGTGCTGTCAAATCGCCTCCGACTCATGGCAACCCTATGAATTCACGCCCGCCAAAACATCCTATTCTTAACAGCCTTGCTCCAGTCTTGCAAACGGAGGGCCCTTGTGGCTTCCCTGACTCATCTCATGTTGGATCTTCATCATTTCCTGCTGCCTCCAACTCTTCCTAGAAGAGAAGAAGAAGAAGAGAAGAGATTGGATTTATACCCCGCCCTTCACTACCCAAGGGAGTCTCAGAGCGGCTCACAAACTCCTTTCCCTTCCCCTCCCCACAACAGACACCCTGTGAGGCAGGTGGGGCTGAGAGAGCTCTGACAGAAATGGCTCTTTTTCAAGAACAGCTCTTATCAGAACTACGGCTTGCCCAAGGTCATCCAAGGTGCAAGTGGAAGAAGAAGAAGAAGAAGAAGAAGAAGAAGAAGAAGAAGAAGAAGAAGAAGAAGAGGAGGAGATTGGATTTACTACCCAAGGGAGTCTCAGAGCGGCTTACAAACTCCTTCCCCTCCCCACAACAGACACCCTGTGAGGGAGGTGGGGCTGAGAGAGCTCTGAGAGAAACTGCTCTTTTTCAAGGGCAGCTCTGACAGAACTATGGCTTGCCCAAGGTCACCCAGCAGCTGCCAAGTGGAGGAGTGGGGACTCAAACCCGGTTCTCCCAGATTAGAGTCCGCGCACTTAACCACTACACCAAACTAGGATGATTGTCTTTCCCAGTGAGTCTCATCTTCTCACAATGTAACCAAAGTACAATAGCCTCAGTTTAGAATCATAGAATCATAGAATTGGAAGGTACCTCCAGGGTCATCTAGTCCAACCCCCTGCACAAGGCAGGAAATTCATAAACACTTTCCACACACACACACACACACACACACACAGTGACCCCTGCTCCACTCCCAGAAGGTGACAAAAAACCTCCAGGATTTCTTCCTGACCCCAAAGTGGCATTCAGCATTTCCCTGGGGGTTTAGTTATTTTAGCTTCTAGGGAGAATTCAAGCTAACCTTTTCCTGTGCAAAAAAGCCCTCTCAAGTAGTTCAGCTTTGCAGAGGTTGTGGGAGACCTGCCTATTGTCACCTTGGGGACACTGAGGTCCCATTGTGCAGAGACGCCCAGTGAGCAATCGCATTTGCAACTGTGAAGAAATGCATTTTTTTCCCTTGAAGGTTTGAAAAGAGCAAAACCTTCCCTCAGAGTTTTAAAAGATCCTCCCCCCTTTGGGCAGAGAATAGGCTGGGAGGGAGGAAGTTAGTTCAATGACTTTCCAGACTCACCTCAGCCCACGGTCATACAAATGCTAATAGGTCTAGACAATGGGATGGTCAAGCTCTCCCTCTCCAAGCAGGGAACTGAGGTTTGGAAGAATTAAATGCTAGAGAGGCTTCAGGAAGGACACTTCAGGAAAACTTCAGGAAAAGCCTCTCTGACCTGGCCTGACTGGGTCAGTGGGAGGGGAAAAGAGAGGAGATAAACCTCAGGAGAGCAAGGAGGAAGCTCTATTTTGTGCTGGGTCCATCAGAGCAGACTCTTAGCTGAGGTCTAGCCCAGAGAGCTTCAAGGTAATAGCAACTCTGTAGAAATCTGTAACTTCTAAGCTAAGGAGCCTGTCCTATATTTTAACATCTCATAGGGCACGTATAGAGTGAGGGACAGAGGATTTGCACTTTACCAGTTTCTTCTGAATCCCCTGCTCGGTCTGGTACTGTGCTAAAAGTATGCCTGTGAACATTTTCTTTTTAATAAATACTTCATAACTTTGGATGCTGGGAGTGGTTCTCTGTACCACACAGACCTCCACCATTTGGACATTCTGTTTTGAAAAGGGAGTGTCAGGGGGAAGGCAAGCAGTTGGCAAGGGGCTATTCCTCCAGGGGCGCACAAGGCAGTAAACTGTCCCCGTGGTGACCAGGTAATGGGCAGCGGGACACACAGAGGCAAGGCCTCGGATCTGAGAAGGGAAGTTGGGAGTCCTGACCAGTATTCCCTCTAAGCTGAGTGAGTGTGAGCTAGCTCAGTTTTTTAGCCTCCGGCTCACACATTTTTGTCTTCGCTCAGGAAAGACAGCTCCAAAGCAAACTGTTTTATGCAGTAACCAAATCGCTGGCTCACAACTTTAATGCCAGGAGTTCACAAAGAAGAATTTTTGCTCACAAGACTCCACAGCTTAGAGGGAACATTGGTCCTGACCCTCCCACTGGGCAATTCTGTACAAAGGTCAGGTGGCAGCAGCGGACTAACCAAGAGAGAAAGAAAAGCCTTTCCGGGTGCTGGGAAAACTTTGAAGAGCAGGGTGGAACAGGGCCTACAGGCCAGAGCAGGCCCGTTTCACCACGGCAACTGAAACCGGGAACCTTCTGCACATGTTTCTTGCGGCGTGCCTTCGTTAAAAATGAAGGCGATGATGCATGGGAGACACAATCAGTTATGCAGAAGGCATGCAAACACGATGGATTTGCATAATTGATATGGCCACAGAGTGTATCCTTGTTGGCATCGAACTGTAATTTTTTTTTTAAGGTGGAGACTGTGTTCATAGCCTTGATTATAAAGGTATAGCTCCCAAGCACCCCAGGGAACACATAAGCACATGACACTGCCTTCGACTGAATCAGATCCTTGGTCCATCTGGGTCCATATTGTCTCTACTCAGCGGCTCTCCGGAGTCTCGTGGAGAGGTCTTTCTCATCGCCTACTGTTGGGTCCTTTTAACTGGAGATGCTGGGGACTGAACCTGGGACCTTCTGCATGCCAAGCAGAGGCCCTTCCACTGAGCCACAGCCCCCCTTTACAGCTCTCCAGGGTCTCAGGCAGAGGTCTTTCCCATCACCTCCTGCCTGGTCCTTTTTAACTGGAGATGCTGGGGATTGAACCTGGGACCTTCTGCATGCCAGGCAGAGAGGCTCTTCCACTGAGCCACAGCCCATCTTTACCGCTCACCAGGGTCTCAGGCAGAGGTCTTTCACATCACTTCCTGCCTGGTCCTTTCTAACTGGAAGTGCCAGGGATGGGACCTGGGACTATCTGCATGCAAGGCAGAGGCTCTTCCACTCAGCCACAGCCCCTCTTGACAGCTCTCCAGGGTCTCAGGTGGAGGTCTTTCCCATCACCCACTGCCTGGTCCTTTTTAAATGGAGATGCTGCCTGGGATTGAACCTGGAACCTTCTGCATGCCAAGCAGAAGCTCTTCCCCTGAGCCATGCCCCCTACACAGCTCTCTGGGGTCTCAGGCTGAGGTCTTTCCCATCACCTACTGCCTGGTCCTCTTAACTGGAGATGCCGGGGACTGAACCTGGGACTGTCTGCATGCCAAGCAGATGCTCTGCCACTGAGCCCCACAGCCCCTCTTTACACATGCAACAAGCCCCGCCCCCTGCTCCCAGCAGCCCTCAGTCAGAGCAAGAAGCAGCCAGGTAAGCTGCAGGGCTCCCCCCACCCCCACCCCCGGTTCAAAACAGTCCAGTGGCACCTTTAAGACCAAGTTTTATTCAGGCACAAGCTCTCCCTCCTCTGCGAGGACAGATCTGCACGTTCCCCCCCCCAATAGCTAGCAATCCAAAACAGTCCAGTGGAGGCTGAGCGGTGGGTGTTGCCTTCTGACACACTTCCGGTGACATCAGGGGGTGTGGCACATGCAAATAAGTTATGCTAATCAGTTATGCTAATGAGCTCCTCCACCTCTTTTTCTGCAGAATGACCCCTGCTCTTACCACACTGAGCCACTGGCCCTCCTCATGGCTGTGGCCCTCCTCATGGCTCGAGTGCCATAGTTTTTCTCATATTCTCTTTTATGGCGTGCACTTTGCTGTGGGGATTAGGGGGGCAGCCTGGGGGGGGAGTGTGTGTGAGTGTCTAATTTACAACTGCTTTCCAAGCGAGCTTCCCAAGCTGGGAGGAATGTGCAACGACCTTGAATGCCAGCTTCAGTAGATCATAAAACTGTAGTTTCGCAGGTGGGGGGAGGAGGGCTAGTTTGGTGTAGTGTTTGGTGTAGAGCCAGTTTGGTTGGACCATAAGCCAGTTTGGTGTAGTGATTAAGTGGACAGACTCTGATCTGGGAGAACTGGGTTTGATTCCCCACTCCTCCACTTGCACCTGGCTGGATCGACCTTGGGCAAGCCCTAGTTCTGGCACAGCTGTTCTTGAAAAAGAGCCGTTCCTGTCAGAGCTCTCTCAACCCCGCCTACCTCACAGGCAGTGTCCCCTCTAAGCTGAGTTAGGGTGAGCTAGCTCACAGTTTTTTAGCCTCTAGCTCCAGGGGTCATTTCATAGAAAAAGAGCTAGGGGAACTCATTAGCATAACTCATTCGCATATGCCACACCCCCTGACATCACCGGAAGTGTGTCAAGGCCACACACCCCGCCCCCAACGGTCCCGGCCGCTACCGCCGGCCTTGCAGCTCCACTGCCGAGCCCCATGAGGGGCCCAGCGGTGGACCTGCAAGGCCAGCGGGAGTGCAAGGAAGCCCTGCGAAGGCCCTCCCTGGCCCCAGGCAGGCAGGGATGGGGAGAGGCAGGGAGGAAGCAACTTACCCTCCCTCTTCTCCTGCCTCCTCCTGGCTGAATGAGGGCCGGAAGCGGGGCGGCCGGAAGCAGGGGGCGGGGCTTCGTCATGTGC
>NW_015168658.1:774287-787793 GCF_001447785.1 Gekko japonicus | reverse complement strand
CTTCTTCTTCTTCTTCTTCTTCTTCTTCTTCTTCTTCTTCTTCTTCTTCTTCTTCTTCTTCTTCTTCTTCTTCTTCTTCTTCTTCTTCTTCTTCTCAGCGGAGAGCGGTGCAGGACCAGATGGCTTCTCCTGTTCTCAGACCGCAACAGCCAAAACAAATTTCCGTGCCCGGCTGAAGGAGAAAGAGCAGAAATAGAACGTGTGTTTGTGTGTGTGTGTGTGTGTGTGCGTGACTCAGTGCCTGTGACTCAGCTGGGGAGGGGAGAGCGGCCTCCGCTGGGCTCCGTGGAATCGAAACAAAGGATTGCTCATCTTCCACGGGGGGGGGGTGAGCGGCCTCCGCTGGGCTCCGTGGAATCGAAACAAAGGATTGCTCATCTTCAACGGGGGGGGGGGGGGAGCCCTGTGGGAGCAACAGCAAGCACCCAGTTTCCCAATCTGTCTCTGTCTCCCTTTAGCACAGGGCCCGGGAGACCAAATACACCCAGGAAAGAGGACTGTCACGTCTAGGCTGGGAAATCCCTGGAGACTTGGGAGGTGGACCAGAGTTGCCAGCCCCCAGAAGGCAGCTGGAGACCTCCGGCTATTACAACCAACCTCCAGGCGACCCAGATCAGTTTCCCTGGAGATCATGTCTGCTTTGGAGGCAGTGTTTCCTCTAAGCCGAGCGAGCGTGAGCCAGCTCACAATTTTTTAGCCTCCGGCTCGCACGTTTCTGTCCTAGCTCGGGAAGGAGGGCTCCAGAAGAGCAATCTAACTTATGCAGCAGCCCAATCGCTCGCTCACAACTTTCATGCCAGTAGCTCACAAAGTAGATTTTTTTTTTGCTCACAAGACCCCACAGCTTAGAGGGAGCATTGAGACCAGTGTTCCCTCTAAGACGAATTAGTGTGAGCCAGCTCACAATTCTTTAGCCTCCGGCTCACACATTTTTGTCTTCGCTCAGGAATGATGGCTCCAAAGCAAACTAATTTTTGCAGTAGCCAAATTGCTCGCTCACAACTTTCATGCCAGTAGCTCACACAGTAGGATTTTTTTGCTCACAAGACTCCACAGCTTAGAGGGAGCATTGTCTGGAGGATGGACCGTACGGCATTATACCAGGGGTGGCCAAACTGCGGCTCGGGAGCCACACGCGGCTCTTTTGCACATATCGTGTGCAATGCTCCCTCTAAGCTGTGGGGTCTTGTGAGCAAAAATCCTACTTTGTGAGCTCCTGGCATTGAAGTCGTGAGCAAGCGATTTGGCTGCGGCGTAAATTAGTTTGCTCTTCTGGAGCCCTCCTTCCTGAGCTGAGACAAAAATGGGTGAGCCAGAGGCTAAAAAACTGTGAGTTGGCTCACACTAACTCAGCTTAGAGGGAACACTGGTTGTGTGGCTCCCGGCAGGGCAGCTGGGGAAGCGAAGGGGAGTCGTGCCTTCCCAATCGGTCTTCCCTTCCCCAGAGAGAGTTCCTCCCCTCCCAGGGTAGGCTTGAGATGGGGGGGGGGGCCTCCTCAACTTACCTGGCTGCTTCTTGCTCCTCGTGGCCCAACTGAGGGCTGCTGGGAGCAGGGGGCGGGGCTTGTTCCATGTGCCCGTCCCCTGGGCTCTTTACTGCCGGAGCTCTGCTCCTGTGCGCTCCCGCAGGAAATGGCCCCTGCAAATAAATATCAGGATCAGTGTTCCCTCTAAGCTGAGTTAGTGTGAGCTAGCTCACAGTTTGATAGCCTCCAGCTCACATATTTTTGTCTTTGCTCAGGAAGGGATGGCTCCAGAGCAAACTAATTTATGCAGTAGCCAAATCACTCGCTCACAACTTTCATGCCAGCAGCTCACAAAGCAGGATTTTTGCTCACAAGACTCCACAGCTTAGAGGGAACATTGGATCTGTTTTTACCCGTTTTGTTGTTATTTTTTGCCGTCTCGTTTAATGTTCGTAGAAAGTAGATTTGCGTATTTTTCAATAAAAACGGGTGTGTGATATTTGTTTGCGTCTTGCGGCTCTCAGACGTCTGACGTTTATTCTACGTGGCTCTTACGTCAATCAACTTTGGCCACCTGTGGTGTAGGGTTTCCGGTTCTGGTTGGAAAAGACCCAGACATATTTGAGGACGGAGCCTGGGGGGGGGCAGGGTTTGGGGAGGGGAGGGACCTCCATTGGGGCACAATGCCACAGAGTCCACCTTCCAAAGCAGCCATTTCCTCCAGGGGAACTGATCCCTGTTGCATGGAGATCAATCGTAATCCCAGGAGGTCCACAGCTACCTCCTGGAGGTTGGTGGAGCCAGTAAGGTATAATGCCACAGAGTCCACCCTCCAAAGCAGCCATTTTCTTCAAGGGGTATATCCAAACAAGGGGGAAAGACTAGCTTCACAGGAGTCCCAAATCTACAAATTCCACTAGTTTTGTTGTTGTTCAGTCAAAGAGTCGAGCCCGACTCTCCGCGACCCCATGGACCAGATCCCGCCAGGCCTTCCGGTCTTTCTCCGTCCTCTGAAGTTTGCTCAACTTCATGTTCGTTGCATCAATGACACTGTCTAACCATCTCATCCTTTGCCGTCCCCGTCTTCTTTGACCTTCAATCTTTCCCAGCATCAGGGTCTTCTCCAGGGAGTTCTCCCTTCTCATTGGGTGGCCAAAGTATTTGAGCTTCAGTTTCATTATCTGGCCTTCCAGGGAACAGTCAGGGTTGATTTCTTTTAGGATTGACTGATTTGATCTTCTTGCAGTCCAAGGGACTCTCAAGAGTCTTCTCCAGCACCATAGTTCAAAAGAATCTATTCTTCGGCACTCGGCCTTTCTTATAGTCCAACTCTCGCAGCCATACATGACTACTGGGAACATAGGCGTAATCTTCGTGGGGGCGGCGGGGCGTGAGCCCCCGCCGAAATTTTCAGGAAGGTACTCAGCCTCCCCCGGGAGCCACCCTTGCTCCTAGCAAAGCAATGCCTCTGGTCGAGCCCCAGCCCCCCCCGGGAAATTGGAAAGTCTACACCCTTGACTGGGAATACCATTGCTTTGACCATGCGGACTTTTGTTGGCAGGGTGATGTCTCTACTTTTTATCATGCTGTTGAGGTTTGCCATTGCTTTCCTCCCAAGGAGCAGGCGTCTTTTAATTTCATGGCTGCTGTCACAGTCTGCGGTGATCTGAGATCCCAGGAACGTGAAGTCTGTCACTACTTCCACGACTTCCCCTTCTCTTTGGCAAGGAGTGATGGGGCCAGATGCCATGATCTTAGAAAACACCATCAAAGATCGCCAAAACAATATATTAAACCATTATAAAGATGATGGTGTCACTGTCACAACAACAACATTAATGCACACTGTAACTATAATAAGGCATAAGATGCAGTGTTTCCTTCTTAGAAGATAAGACATAAAGTCCGTGTACTCAGTGTAACGTGATAACATGATAGGAGTCCACATAGTCACAACATTTTCCAAACAGCCTTTGCAAAGACGCTGAGCTGAGATACTTGGAAGATGTGTTTCCTTCGACTTCTTCAGTTTGCCGGCCGTGTACTAGTGGAACCTGATTTCAGCAATTTCAACAGACCACGATGTTCATGGTGTAAGAAGCGAATCATAGGAAATCAGGTTCCACTTACACAGCCGGCAAACTGAAGAATGAATGTTGTTGTTGTGACACCACCAACTTTATAATTGTTTCATATATTGTTTTGGCAACCTTTGATGGTGTTTTTCTACTAGTGGGGTTTGCATATTTTCTTCAGGCTGGCAACCCTCTGACCAGGGACTTAATCCCAACCTGCCTTTGGCTTTATAGAACACCTATCTGCCACAAAGTGTTTTAGGGTTGCCAGCCTCCAGGCGGGGCCTGGAGATCTTCCGAAAGGAAAACTGATCTCCGGAGGGCAGAGTTGCCGTCCGCCTGCCGGGGCCGAAGTCCACGAATTGCAGGACCCCAGCAGCTGAGTCGATATACGTGTGGGTGACCTTTGTGCAGATCTGTGCAATACTGTGGGGGTGGAGAGATGACTGAAATGACTAAGCGCCGCCTTAAACACACTTCCAAGGGACCGCAGACTCCTGGCATTTCACAGATGGATGCAGATACACCCTCGACCCACCTCTCCTGTTATCACAAGAATCACCCCAAGTTACCACTGTGCCCTGCTTGCTGCGTGCTTTCCGTTCAGCTGTGTGCTGCGGTTCTTCTGGGTTCATTTCTGCCAAACATTTCTTTTTCTCTTGCAGATACAGCTTCCAGGGTTGCCTTATCAAAGGCAAAGAGGGATGTGTTTACCCTCTCCTCCGCCTACCCTTTTCTTGACAGGGGTAAAAAGTCAGCTTGTAATCCTGCTAGGGGAAACGCACAAAACCCCACATTTCGGCAAGGAAGAAGGAGGAGGAGATGAAGAAGAAGAAGAAGGAGAAGGAGAAGGAGAAGGAGAAGGAGAAGGAGAAGGAGAAAGAGAAGAAGGAGAAGAAGGAGAAGAACAAGGAGAAGGAGAAGAAGGAGGAGGAGGAGAAGAATGAGGAGGAGGAGAAGAAGAAGAGGAGGAGGAGGAGATTGGATTTATACTCTGCCCTTCACTACCCAAAGGCATCTCAGAGCGGCTTACAGACTCCTTTCCCTTCCCCTCCCCACAACAGATGCCCCGTGAGGTTGGCGGGGCTGAGAGAGCTCTGACAGAAACTGTTCTTTTTCAAGGACAGCTCTGATAGAACTACGGCTTGCCCAAGGTCATCCAGCAGCTGCAAGTGGAGGAGTGGGGAATCAAACCTCGTCCTCCCAGATTAGAGTCCGCGCACTTAACCACTACACCAAAAGGTCCCCTCCCAAGTGAGAACAGATCTAAAAAGGAAATGGTTAATGCTCCCCTTTTCCATTCCTCTCCTTGCTAAACCAGGCCCAGCAGGCTAAACTTTGCAAAAGAGAAAGCAAAGCCTGCTTGAAATCAGCACCAAAATAATGGCAAGACAGACCACTGCTGAGCCGTCAGTTTCCGTTTCCTTTTCTTGTTTCACAGCCAGGAAACAGTGTAAGTTCATTCGCTTAGAGAGGTAGCAGGAAAACCTAATTGCCCTACAATCTGGTAACAAGAGTTCAAAATCTGCCTTGGCAAACTGCAGGTGTGCAATGGCAGAGTGCAGACGGCACGGCACATCAGCATTCATGCGTGCACATTTCCCCACCAGTATATTACAGAGAGGATACGTCACCCCACCCCACCCCCGGCACTCCTACTGAAATGTAACTGATAGAGCAGGGGTTCCTGCTGGCACCTTTGGAATTCTAGCATTGGGTGGAGGCCGCAATGGTCCCTCTAAGCTGCAGAGTCTTGTGAGCAAAAATTCTACTTTTGTGAGCTCCTGGCATGAAAGTTGTGAGCGAGCGATTTGGCGCCGGCATCAATTAGTGTGCTCCGGAGCCCTCCTTCCTGAGCTAAGACAGAAAATGAGTGAGCCGGAGGCTAAAAAAACGGTGAGCTAGCTTACGCTAACTCAGCTTAGAGGGAACACTGGTCTCAATGCTCCCTCTAAGCCATGGAGTCTTGTGAGCCAAAATTCTACTTTGTGAGCTCCTGACATGAAAGTTGTGAGCGAGCAGTTTGGCTACCGCATCAGTTAGTTTCTTCTGGAGCCCTCCTTCCTGAGCTAAGAAAAAATGTGTGCGCCGGAGGCTAAAAAAACCTGTGAGCTAGCTCACACGAACTCAGTCTTGTGAGCCAAAATTCTACTTTGTGAGCTCCTGGCATGAAAGTTGTGAGCGAGCGATTTGGCTTCGGGATCAATTAGTTTGCTCCAGAGCCCTCCTTCCTGAGCTAAGACAAAAATGGGTGCGCCAGAGGCTAAAAAAACTGTGAGCTAGCTCGCACTCACTCAGCTTAGAGGGAACACTGGTCTCAATGCTCCCTCTAAGCCGTGGAGTCTTCTGAGCCAAAATTCTACTTTGTGAGCTCCTGGCATGAAAGTGTTGAGCGAGCGGTTTGGCGACCGCATCAATTAGTTTGCTCCGGAGCCCTCCTTCCTGAGCTAAGAAAAAATGTGTGCGCCGGAGGCTAAAAAAAACTGAGCTAGCTCACACTAACTCAGCTTGGAGGGGACACCGGTGGGCACAACCACCAAATGGCTGTCCCAGAAGGCGCAGCCGATCGCAAACAGTCAGGGAGAGAGGTAACTGCAATAGTAACTCTTCAGCATTCCAGGCCGATGGTCCATTTAACAAGATGCCTTTCAATCTGGACAGCCAATCAGATGCCCTGCTTTGCAAACACCCCGCGCCCCTCCCAGAAACGGTGTCGGTGGGGGCCGTGGCCTCCAGGGGCACCGTGTTGGAGACCCCTGTACTAGAGACTCTAGGGATGGAAATAAACCTTGAAGAATGATGACCTGGGCCGCCCACGCTAACAATCTATGAATAAGGCATTCCCCGAGAGGCAGAATGCAGACACAATAGCATGGGTGGTTTACCGGGGACAGGACCAGACACAAGGGACTGCCCCTGGAGACAGCATCTGCCTCTCCCCCACGTTTGAGAATCCAGGTGTGTTCTGACTTGCGTTGGGTTTTGATCGCCTGCTGTTTTCAACCTGGGATTTCCAAATTGGTAGCAGTGTTCGTTCGAGGCCCGAGTGCCGCGTGACGGAGTGCGCTCCCCAGCTCCTGCCAGCCTAGCAGTTCCAAAGCAACAAAATGGAAGTAGATAAACAGGTACCACTTTGGTGGGAAGGGAACAGCGTTCCGTGCGCCTCCACGTCAAGTCATGCCGGCCACATGACCACGGAAACGTCTTCGGACAGCGCTGGCTCTTCGGCTTGGAAACGGAGATGAGCACCGCCCCCTACCATCGGATTTGACTGGCTTTCGAGCAAGGGAACCTTTACTTTTACCTTTAGCAGTGTTAGTCTTCCACAGCCAAAATGGCAAGACTTTCTGGTGGCCGTTTAAGGACTCTTGGATTTAGTGTGACGGAAGCTCTTGAAGGTGCCGCAAGATTCTTGGTTCTTAAAACTGGAAGCCAAGCCCAAAGGAAAGGCTCAGCACTCAGATACTTAAATCTGGCTACTTGCCCTATGGCCAGCGATCCTGCAGCTTATGACTGCCTAACAACCCTCTCTCCAGTGTGGGTGAAACTCCCGCGTGGACACCCCATTCCCTTTCCAATATCTCTGCATTCACAGTAGCAAGGAAAGCTATCAGAGAACCGCTCTTTTCCCCCCTCCTTCCATGACTGGCTGATATAAACAGTAAGTGTTATTCTCTCCACTGTAATGAGTGCGCTTAGTTGTTGTATCATGTGTGTAGATGTTTTGACTCCTGCCTTTTTATAGGCAGTTCACAACAACTGTGCAAGAAATAATTCCGAAGAAGATATTGAAACGGGGTCTTAATTAGCCGGCAGACTGCCCATTCATTTGTTATCAAGACATTCAGAAACTGTTTACTCATTCAGAAATTGTTATATTTTACTGACATTGCTTGCAATTTTGGTGTTGTCCGGATATTTAGAGATTGCCACACTTTACTGGGATTGTTTCCACTAAACGTAAGCCAGTTTGGTGTAGTGGTTAAGTGTGCGGACTCTAATCTGGGAGAATCGGGTTTGATTCTACTTGCACCTGCTGGATGACCTTGGGCAAGCCATAGTTCTGTCACAGCTGTTCTTGAAAAACAGCAGTTTGTGTCAGAGCTCTCTCAGCCCTGCCTACCTCACAGGGTGTCTGTTGCGGGGAGGGGAAGGGGAAGGAGTTTGTAAGCCGCTCTGAGGCTCCGAGTGAAGGGCAGGGTATAAATCCAATCTCTTCACTTCTTCTTTTCTAATAACCACTTCTTTTTTACACAATCATTGTGTGACCTTTGGTACTCAGTACTTTTCGTGGTTTCTTGCGGAGATGTCGCCTCTTTTTCGATCTTTTTTCTAGAGAACTGTTGTCGTGCAGAGTGAAAACAGAGAAAATGTGCAAAGCTAGTCCAAGACTTTCTCAAGAAAATAGGTGTTTTCATTTTTGATACAAGAGTTTTCATTTAAAGCGCAGGGATTCGTTTTTAGAGGAGAGGTTTTTCTTTTCTTTTTTTCCACAGTTAACGTTTTATTGAATTTGTGAATAACAAGCAATAACAATATATGACGTTTCTTTTATTTTTAATGCAAGGAAGGAAGGAAGGAAGGAAGGAAGGAAGGAAGGAAGCAACAAATTATACCCACCGGTCTGGCCCAGCTCTGCCACCGAAGAGTCTCCTTGGCTCAGGATATTTTATTTTTAATGCAAGGAAGGAAGGAAGGAAGCTCCAAATTATACCCACCGGTCTGGCCCAGCTCTGCCACCGAAGAGTCTCCTTGGCTCAGGATAATTTCTTTAGAAGCTTCTATCACACTTTAGTAATCCTGACAAAAGTCCCCAGCGTGCACGACAGGGCGCTCAAAAGGGAAGTTATTTTTTATTTAAGGAAGGTGTTCATCACAGTTAAATAACCCGACCTTAAAAATAACTGTTCTTATTCATCTTTGCATTTATGGTACCGACAATTTATAGAAATCAAAGTGCATACAGTCACTCCAGCTTGGTGACAGAATTACAGAAGTTTGTGCTGCCAGAACTCACATGAGTGCACAAAGCTTCTTCCTGCTGAGTCAGGCCATGCGTCTACCCAGGTCAGTATCGCCTACTCTGACTGGCAGTGGCTTTCCAGGTTCTCAGGCAGAAGTCCTGCATATCGCTCGGTCCTTTTACCTGGGGGATGCCAGGAACCGAACCTGTCAGCTTCTGTTACATAAGAGAAACCAATGTTGGATCAGGCCAATGGCCCATCCAGTCCAACACTCTGTCACACAGTGGCCAAAAATACCAGGTCCAGCAGTGGGGCCAGGACGCTAGAAGACCTCCCACTGTTGCCCCCCCCAAGCACCAAGAATACAGAGCATCCCTTGCCCCAGACTGAGAGCTCCTATCTATACCTTGTGGCTAATAGCCATTGGTGGACCTCTACTCCATATAAGAACATAAAGAGAAGCCAATGTTGGGTCAGGCCAGTGGCCCATCCAGTCCAACACTCTGAGTCACACAGTGGCCAAAAACACCCGATGCCATCAGGAAGTCCACCAGTGGGACCAGGACACTAGAAGCCCCCCCCCACTGTTTCCCCCCCTGCCCCCAAGCACCAAGAATACAGAGCATCCTTTGCCTCAATCTATCCCTTGTGGCTAAGAGCCACTGATGGACCTCTGCTCCATATGCTTAACTAATTCCCTCTTGAAGCCATCCATGCTTCTAGCCGCCGCTCCCTCCTGTGGCTGTGAATTCCATGTGTTAATCATTACTGAGCAATGCCCTCCATACCACGATTTACGAACGTCATAAATGCATCTCATTTTCAACAATTCTCAAATCTGTGGATACTTAAATCCAAAGACTGGAGACACGAATATTTATTTATTTATTTATTTAGGCATTTTTACCCCGCCCTCCCCGCAAGCGGGCTCAGGGCGGCTTAGACAAGACAGATCTTTCTAGAAACTAGGGATGTCTGTTCCCAGGTGGGGGCAGGGGAGCCCCTGAATTTTGGGGCTCCGGCCCAACAAGCCCTGCCTCCAACAGTTGTCCGTGGCCTCACTCCTGCCCTGCAAGCCGTGAATTCACAGCACTGCGTCCCCAATGCGATTACGTCACTCTGCATGATGTCATCATGTCGGGGATGGCCCCGCCCCCTCCCAGACTGCCCCCCCGAATCCCTGCGCTGGGGAGAAGATGGGAGCTGGCAACTCAGTTTGGTGTAGTGGTTAAGGCCGCGGACTCTAATCTGGGAGAACCGGGTTTGATTCCCCACTCCTCCACTTGCACCTGGCTGGATGATCTTGGGCAAGCCATAGTTCTGATAAGAGCTGTCCTTGGAAAAGAGCAGTTTCTGTCAGAGCTCTCTCAGCCCCACCTACCTCACAGGGTGTCTGTCTATTGTAGGGAGGGGAAGGGAAAGGAGTTTGTCAGCTGCTCTGAGACTCCTTTGGGTAGTGAAGGGCGGGGTATAAATCCAATCTTTTCTTCTTCTTCTCTTCTACTACAAACCTGCAAAAGCCACAGATTTGCAGGGGGGGCAGGGTCCCTGTCAGGGGAAGACTCACGGGGGGGGGGGGGGCAGGCCCAGTGACAACGAACCACCATGCAACGTGCATGACTCACACAGGCTTGCTGAGGTTCAACAGCGCCACCATGTGAAAGCCGCTGTAGCGGTTAAAGTTTCAGACTGAGACTGAGAAAACTAGGTTCGAATTCCCACTCTGCCACTGAGGCTCACCATGTGACCTTGGGCCAGTTCCACATTCTCAGCCTAACCTACTTCACAGGGTTGTTGTGAGGATAAAATGGAGGAGAATGACGTAAGCTGCTTTGGGAGAAAGGGAGGGTACAGATTAGGCAAAGAAATAATAAATACAACTGAAGAGAGGGGGCAGATAAAGGTAGATAGGTGGGTGGGTGGGGGAGAAAGAGAAGAGGAAGTGGGGAAATGTGAGGTTATGGGGTGGCGAGGAAGAGGAGGAGGAAGAAAAGGGAGGAGGAGGGGATTGGATGTATACCCTACCTTTTACTACCCGAAGGAGTCTCAGAGCGGCTTGCAATCTCCTTTCCCTTCCCCTCCCCACAACAGACACCCTGTGAGCGGTGTTCCCTCTAAGCTGAGTTATTGTGAGCCAGCTCACAGGTTTTTAGCCTCCGGCTCACACATTTTTGTCTTCGCTCAGGAAGGATGGCTCCAGAGCAGCAGCCAAATAGCTCGCTCACAACTTTAATGCCGGTAACTCCCAAAAGTAGAATGTTTTTGCTCACAAGACTCCACAGCTTAGAGACAGCATTGCCTGTGAGGGAGGTGGGGCTGAGAGAGCTCTCTCGAGGACTGCCCTCTCCAGAACAGCTCTGAGAGAACTTGTGACTGACCCAAGGTCACACCAGCAGCTGCAAGTGGAGGAGTGAGGAATCAAACCTGGCTCTCCCAGATTAGAGTCCATGCTCCTAACCACGACACCAAACTGGAGGAAAAGAGGAGGAAATACTACAGGGAAGGAGATACATGCAAAAATGAGGGTCCCCCACCCCACAAATCCTTGCAGGTTCCCCGCTATGCGAAGTCTGTGTTGAGAAATTCCTACAGATTTGGGGGGTGAAGTCTGGGGAAGGCGGGGATTGGGGACAGGAACAACTTCAGCACTATATAAATGCCATAGAGCGTGCCCTCCAAAGCAGTCCTTTTCTCCAGGGGAATGGATATCTGCAGGCTGAAGATATGGTTGCCAGGTCTGGGTTGGAAAATACCTGGAGACTTTGGGGATGGATCCAGGAGAGGGTGGGGCTTGGGGAGGGGAGGGGCCCCAGCACAGCCCAATGCCAGAGAGTCCACCCTTCAAAGCAGCCATTTTCTCCAGGGGAGCTGATCTCAGTCAGCTGGAGATCAGTTGTCAAAGCAGGAGATCTCCAGGCCCCACCTGGAGGCTGGCAACCCCATAGACTGAAGATGAGCTGTGATTCTGGGAGATCTCCAGGCCCCACCTGGAGGATGGCAACCCTGGGGCCATCCCAGCGGCTGGCACTATACAACTGGGCCATCCTAGGTAAAGCATGCCATTGGGCAGGAAAGAGGGAAACCTAAAGATGGGAGGCAGGTAAAGGTAGGGCGGCTGGGGGGTGGGAAGGAGAGAAGGAAGCAGGGAAAGGGGAGAGGCTATGGGGACTTTCAGGGAAGGGAAACAACCAGGGGTCATTTCCTGTGGGAACGCACAGGGGCGGAGCTCCGGCAGTAAGGAGCCCAGGGGGTGGGCACATGCAACAAGCCCCGCCCCCTGCTCCCAGCAGCCCTCAGTCAGGCCACGAGGAGCAAGAAGCAGCCAGGTAAGTTGCAGAGCCCCCCCTCCATCCCGCCTTCAGGTACAAGCTCTCCCTCCTCCGCGAGGACAGATCTGCATGTTCCCCGCCCCCAATAGCTAGCAATCCAAAACAGTCCAGTGGAGCCTGAGCGGTGGGTGTTGCCTTCTGACACACTTCCGGTGATGTCAGGGGGTGTGGCATATGCAAATAAGTTATGCTAATGAGTTATGCTAATGAGCTCCTGCACCTCTTTTTCTACGAAATGACCCCTGGAAACAACCCCCCCCCTCCCAACAGAGGAAACAGTATACCAGGACCATTTTAGGTCAGAAATATGATGGGGAGGACATAGAAGGTCATTTTCCCTATGCACCCTGGCCCAGCTCCAAATCAGGGCCTTTTACGGTTGCCAACCTCGAGGTGGTAGCAGACAAAACAGGGATCCCTGGCGTGTGATAGCAGGAAACTGCAGGAAGACGCCAAGGGAAGTCCATCAAAGATTAAATGCACTCAAAATGTCTGAGTATAAGATGTACTAAGTAAATTTGGTGCGTGGGCCAGTTTGGTGTAATGGTTGTGTGTGTGGACTCTAATCGGGGAGAAGCGGGTTTGATTCCCCACTCCTCCACTTGCAGCTGCTGGATGACCTTGGGCAAGCCATAGTTCCCTCACAGCTGTTCTCTCAAGGGCAGTCCTCGAGATAGCTCTCTCAGCCCCGCCTACCTCACAGGGTGTCTGTTGTGGGGAGGGGAAGGGAAAGGAGTTTGTAAGCCGCTCTGATACTCCGAGCGAAGGGTGGGTAGAAATCCCGTCTCTTCTCTCTTCTTCTCTCTCTAAATGTTTAAATTGCAAATAAACGGCTATGATGAGTTGGAGGTCCACAACCCACAAGAAATACAGGTACAGACATGTGCTCGTGGCATATCATGCATCAACACGGAGACACAAATAAACATCACAGGCGCTCACAGAGCCTCCACCTCCCAAATACCCAGGTCTTTCTCAACCCAGAGCCGGCGGCCCGATCCCACATGCTTGGGGAAATGACTTCCCAGGAATAACGCCCCAGCTGACGGGGCTTTCCAGATTTTGTCATTTGCCTTGAGTCCCATTCAGAAAGGCAGGCTACAAATGAGTTAATGATGATAGAATCATCATCAACAATAACAACAACAATCATCATCATCATCAGGGGTCACTTCCTGCAGGACCACAAAGGAGCGGAGCTCCGGCAGTAAAGAGCCCAGAGGGCGGGCACATGCAACAAGCCCCGCCCCCTGCTCCCAGCAGCCCTCAGTCAGTACAAGAAGCAGCCAGGTAAGTTGCAGAGGCCCCCCCTGCCCCGCCCCCGGTCCAAAACAGTGCAGTGGAACCTTTAAGACCGAGTTTTATTCAGGTACAAGCTCTCCCTCCTCTGCGATGACAGATCTGCATGTTCCTTCCCCCCTCCCCAATAGCTAGCAATCCCAAACAGTCCAGTGGCACCTTTAAGACCGAGTTTTATTCAGGCTAGGGTTGCCAAATTTTATTTTTCTACCGGCGGGGGATCTTCTTCCTGGTCCTGGAGCCGGCCGTGGATTTCCCCTCAAATGGCGTGGCTCCGCCCCCAGCGTGCGACGTCATTTCCGGGTGACGCGCACGCGGGGGTGGGGTTTCCCCCGGGCCCCGATTCCGGCGCGCCGGGCATCGGGGCTGCGCA
>NW_015168658.1:755563-773941 GCF_001447785.1 Gekko japonicus | reverse complement strand
GACTAATAATAATAATAATAATAATAATAATAATAATAATAATAATAATAATAAATGACCAATTGAAAATCAGGTTGGGGAACCCCAGCACGACATGACAAAAATCATAACACCTCGTTTGGGCCCTCATTTCAACTTTCTGTTCTTTCTCCACCATCTTCCCTTTGCTGTTTTCACCATTTTTACTGCCTTTCCTTCCCCCCCCCTTTCCCCACTTACAGCATAGATTGTTCATTGGTTAATTTCAACAATACAGTGTCAACAAAAATTACAACCCATTCCTGTTACAAGAGGGGGGGAAACTAAGAAAGGGCTGCCCCGAGATCCGAGAAAGAACCGGCGGGTAGTCATGTTAACATCCAAGACTGCTGACCCGACATGTCCGTTGATTCCTTCTGATCTAGCTTGTGTATTCTAAGCTGAAATCCACCCTTACCTCCCCCCAAAAAACCCCCAAACGCTCAGAAAAAGTGGAAGTGGGTACAAAATTAGGTCCCAGGAAATTCCAGCTTTCTTTTTTTTTTCTTTTTCCCCCCAAACGTGAGTTTCTGATGCTAACAGCTTCCAAGATAGAGTCAGGTGGATATCTGAAGAAGTGTCCGTGCACACAAAAGCTTATACCCACACTACCCAGAATAAAACTTGGTTGCCCTTGAAGAAGCACGCTCTGCTCTGAGTGAAGTTACAGTCGAGGGGAGAGTGAGGAGGGAAACCGGAGACTGGAAGTGCTTCTCTTTTATTTATTCACTTTGTTTCTTTTGATCTCTGCTGTTTTACAACCAGAGCAAGTTCACACAGCATCTTAGAATAATAGAATCCTAGAACGTTAGAGCTGGAAGGGACCTTGCAGGTCATCTAGTCCAACCCCCTGCACTCTGCAGGAGCAGAGCCGAAAGAGAGCCCTACAACATACCCGAAAGATGGCCGTCCAGCCTCCACTTGAAAACGTCCAGCGAAAGAGCATCCACCACCTCCCGAGGCAGACTGTTCCACAGCTCAACCACTCTGACAGTTAGGAAGTCTCTCCTGATATTTAGCCGGTATCAACTCCCTTGTAATTTCCTCCCATTAGATCTAGTCTTGCAATCCGGAGCAAGAGAGAATAGATCTGCTCCATCTTCTACATGACAGCCCTTCAAATACTTGAAGACTGCAATCCTGTCCCCTCTAAGCCTTCTCTTTCCCAGGCTAAACAGACTCAACTCTTTCAGCCTTTCCTCGTAAGACTTGGATTCCAATCCTCTCACCGTCCTGGTTGCCCTCTTCCGGACACGCTCGAGCTGGTCAACATCCTTCCTGAAGTGTGGTGCCCAAAACTGGACACCCTTGTAATTTCCACCCATTCGATCGAGTCTTGCAATCCGGAGCGAGAGAGAATAGATCTGCTCCATCTTCTACATGACAGCCCTTCAGATACTTGAAGACTGCAATCGTGTCCCCTTGAAGCCTTCTCTTTCCCAGGCTAAACAGACCCAACTCTTTCAGCCTTTCCTCCTAAGACTTGGATTCCAACCCTCTCACCATCCTGGTTGCCCTCTTCTGGACACGCTCGAGCTTGTCAACGTCCTTCCTCAAATGTGGTGCCCAAAACTGGACACAGGACTCCAGGTGAGGCCTGACCAGAGCAGAATAGCGCCCTTTGCAAGGGATGTGACTTCCAGGCAGGGCTGAGCCTTGAGACCTCAGCCCGATACACTGACTTGCTTGCACACATGCGCGGTACAATGAGGAAGAGCAGCGAGTGGTCCTGGGGTCCTGGCAGCCACTATGAGCTGAGCACCAGCGAGTGTCAGCAAGCTGCCATTGTGTCTTTCCTATGTGTATTCAGAATGCCCTACCGCCCCCCCCTATTGCCATGGTGAATGTAATCAGCTCGTGTGCGCATGTCTACCCTCACTCTCATGCGCTCATCTTCTCCTGGGCTGCATTCCTTTCTATGTACGCTAGTCTTGCTTTGATGGAACCTTATCAGTCCAAGGCCACAGGTGGTGAGCGGCAGGAGGCTTATTGCTTAGTCTGTAATGAACATGTAGTGTGGGAATAGTCTAATTGTTTAACTGTATAGAACCGTTGCTTCTCAGGGTTTGGGCGCGCGATGAGCCTTCTGAGCGGGAGCGGGAAACGTATCTATTGGCTAGTGTAATTATGAATCTGCTTTAACCTATCTGTCAAACGCACATCTTGTTATTCTGAACCTGTTCTAAGTACTTCATGGCTTCAATAAAGTAAAACCTTCCTGCAAGTGTGTACTTCGTTGCCTGCTGTGGGGTCTGACAGCGAGGAATGAAAAGGTGGGTGGGAAGAGTGTAAGGGATGAGGGGTGAATGAGCCTATAATTTGCTAAGACCCGATGATTGGAAGGGGGCCGTGAGTTTGACAGGATCCATCCTTGGAGGAGGAAGGTAGCCTGGTGGGGGTAATTGCCGGCAGCTGCAAGGCTTGGTTATCTCAAGGGAGTGGCAGTAGGCCAGGGCCGTTAGATGCTGATTAACCTTTCAGGAGGCACCAGAGTATCCTTGGACGTCGAGTTGATCAGCTGCCTCTGGAGATGGAACTGGATTCTGTTCTATGGTGATTTACTACTGAACTGTCTATGAGGACTTGTCATATAAGGAGCGGCCGCTTCCCTTTTCAGAATGGCCAACCTACCTTCGCATTCAAATGTTTTTACTGCCAACTGCTCATAGGTTGGATGGTTTCTGCACTGCATACATCCTGAGTGTTTGAGTGTTTTTATTCAATTAAATGAAAGAAGACGAAGAAGACGAAGAAGACGAAGACGAAGACGAAGACGAAGACGAAGACGAAGAAGAAGAAGAAGAAGAAGAAGAAGAAGAAGAAGAAGAAGAAGAAGAAGAAGAAGAAGAAGAGGAGGGGGAGGAGGAGGAGGAGGAGGGGGGAGGAGGATATTGGATTTATACCCCGCCCTTCACTTGGAGTCTCAGAGCGGCTTACAAACTCCTTTCCCTTCCCCTCCCCATAACAGACACCCTGTGAGGTGGGTGGGGCTGAGAGAGCTCTGACACAAACTGCTCTTTTTCAAGGACAGCTGTGCCAGAGCTTGTGATTGACCCAAGGTCACATCAGCAGGTGCAAGTGGAGGAGTGGGGAATCAAACCCGGTTCTCCCAGATTAGAGTCCGCGCACTTAACCACCACACCAAACTGGCTCTCTTAAAAGGCTCAAATAAGCCTTTTAAAGGTATTTGCTGTGTGCTGAGAGTTCCCTGTCTGCTGGCTAGCTACAAACTTATCTACTGAAGCGAACCCCAAGGTTGGTTGGACCTGACAAAGAGCACAGAGAAAGCAGGGGGGGGGGGCAGAAGGGAAAGGGGGGGCGAAGGAGACTCGGAGAAGGTCTGCCGTGAAGATTGAGTCAGGTGGGTCACCGTGTTGGTCCCAAGCAGCAGAGCAAAGTTTGAGTTCACTGGCACCTTGAAGACCACCTAAGTCTTATTCTGGGCATAAGTGTCCATGTGCATGCCTGTTTTGGAGACTCCCTTGGGTAGTGAAGGGAGGGGTATAAAGCCAATCTCGTCCTCCTCCTCCATGTTTCTCAGCCTGTGTGAACTAGGTATGCCAACCTCCAGGTGGTGCCTGGGGATCTCCGGGACTCAGAACTGATTTTTGGATAACCGGGCACAGTTTCCCAGGAGAAAAATGGCAGCTTTGGAGGGTGGATTCTGTGGCATTATGCCTTCCTGAAGTCCCTCCCCTCCCCAAACCCTGCCCTCCCCAGGCTCCACCCCCCAAATCTCCAGGAATTTCCCAAACCACCGTTGGCAACCCTAGTTGGCAACTGAGGGTGCCATGCAGACCGATGCTCCCTCTGAGCTGTAGAGTCCTGTTAGCAAAAATCTACTCCTGGCATGAAAGTTGTGAGTGAGCGATTTGGCTGCTGCATCAATTTAGTTTGCTCTGGAACCATCCTGCTTGAGCTGAGACAAAAATGTGTGAGCTGGAGGCTAAAAAACAGTGAGCTAGCTCACACTAACTCAACTCAGAGGGAACACTGGCTGCAGAAGAAGAAGAGATTGGCTTTATACCCCGCCCTTCACTACCCAAAGGAGTCTCAGAGAGGCTTACAATCTCCTTTTCCCTTCCCCTCCCCACAACAGACATCCTGTGAGGTAGGCACTGTTCCCTCTAAGCTGAGTTAGTGTGAGCTAGCTCAGAGTTTTTTAGCCTCTGGCTCACACATTTTTGTCTCAGCTCAGGAAGGAGGGCTCCAGCGCAGACTCATTTCTGCAGTAGCCAAATCAATCGCTCACCACTTTAATGCCAGTAGCTCACAAAGTAGAATTTTTGCTCACAAGACTCCACAGCTTGGAGGGAGCATTGGAGGTAGGTGGGGCTGAGAGAGTTCTTGAGAAAACTGCCCTTGAGAGAACCGCTCTGAGAGAACTTGTGACTGACCCAAGGTCGCACCAGCAGCTGCATGCGGAGGAGTAGGGAACCAAACCCGGTTCTCCCAGATCGAAGCCCACGCTCCTAACCACAACACCAGACTGGCTCTCAGACCGCACCCAATGCCCCCTTGAAATGTGGGTTTATGGGGAAGAATCCGCAGTGATTGGCAGGTCTGCCATTCTGGCTGCCGAGAAGATGCAGAGGATCTTCCAAGGAACTCCGGATGCCGCTTGCCGTCTGGAGCACCCTGGGCCGCGTCATGAGTCACTGGCGCAACAGGCTCCTTCTCGCCTGCCAGGCACGCCATGTTCCCCGTTTTATGGGCTTCATTGATCTGGAGATGGGAACAGGAGGGCGGCCTCCTCAGCCCTCGCTCGAGGAAAACAGGATCTGGGTCGACGAGGGCACTGGCTGGCGTCCCAGGCTCGGAGGAGTCGGCCGAGAGAAACCCGGGCCAAGTCCAAGCCGGGGGGCGAAGGCGAGGTCGGCGTTTGCGGCCTACGAGAAGAAGAAGGGTGAAGGGGGCCGCACCTGAGCCGTCCCGCCAAGGAGCTCAAAGAGTTTGGCACACTGCGATTGACATGAAGGCAGCGAGGGGAACTCCCTGAATTTCCCAGATGTTCTTCTCACCCTAGCAGAGATGCATGCTGGGACAGGAAGCCGGGTGTGGCACAGCAGGCGGAGAACGCATTCCTCTACAACATGATGCCAGTTGGCCGGGGTGCCTTCTCCTCTCTGTGACACCCTCCGTAGTTTTGGGGAGAAGGGGCCTGGAAAGTACGCAGACGGAGAGTGATTTCAGCAAAGCTGAACAGGAACAAGACAACTTTGGCCAGCTCGCAGGCCGGCTTATATCCCCCGAGAAACCGCCACCCAAAACACACCCCTACTACCCAATAGGTTATTTACAGTGGCCGAGAGTCCCATAGGCTCTCGGCCGAGAATCTAGCCCCCTGATTGGAGCGGGCTAGGATCCGCATAGTCCATTGTCTCTTGGAGCGAAGCTCGACGTTTGTCTCTGACTGTGTCGAGCCTGAGCCGGACACGCGGTCTGGACTGAATACATTACAGGGCCCATTCCGGCTCGCCCGGCGATCTTATCTGGTCTGGAAACTTCTCGAAACAATCCTTTAGAAGGCCTGTGTGCTTCAATCTTATCCTACTCTTCCTCCAAGGAGAGCAGGGCACTGAACATGGCCTTTCCCGCCTCCGTTTGACCCTCACAGCAACCCTTTGAGGTAGGCTAGGCTGAGTGAGCACACAGTAGGCCTTAATCCTAAAGGGATTGCATAGTTCAGTTCTAAGATCTTCATTCTCTTACTTGCTGCAGCACTTCAAGACGGGCCTCATTCAGTTCAGGTCAATCCCCAGTTTGTGAACACTTAAGCCAGGGGTGTCAAACATGTGGCCCAGGGGCCGGATTAGGCCCCCAGTTTGGCTTCCATCAGGCACACAGTGGAGCTGCTTCCAGTTCTGCTGCTGCTGCTGCATCATCGCTTGCTTCGCCAGACTCTCTTAATCACTCAGCCATTTCATGTTTTCCCCTGGGTCCTAGACTCAGAACTCTCAAAATGAGGTCTCTGTGTGGTGAAGGTCAATAAATCAAAAGTAGGTTTTGCACCTTACAGAGCTAATGTTTTAAGCATGTTTTTATTTTAAGTTTTAAAAAAACTTTGTGTCCTTTATCAAGTTTATATCTCTGCTCCCTGGCATTACCTTTTATGACACACACGGCCCGGCCCAACAAGGTCTCATTTATGTCAGATCCGGCCCTCAGAGCAAATGAGTTCGACACCCCTGACCTAAGCGATTTGTACCCTGAACTAAAATCATGTAACGAGCGCCCTCATTTTATTTATTTGTTTGTTTATTTAGATGTATATCCCGCCATCCCCGCGGGTGGGCTCAGGGCAGGTAACAACTGTGTAAAATACAACACAAACCCAGATTAAAACAAGAGTATAGAATACCATAAGGAGCTGCGGTGGCTCAAGTGGTTAAGACGCTGAACTGCAGGCTGTGGAAGGTCGGTAGTTCAGCAGTTCGAGACCCAGGTGCCGCATGACGGAGTGAGCTCCCGTCTCTAGTTCCAGCTCCTGCCAACCTAGCAGTTCAAAAGCAAGAAATTGCAAGTAGATAAATAGGTAACACTTCAGTGAGAAGGTAACAGCGTTCCGTGCGCCTCGACGTCTAGTCATGCTGGCCACATGACCACGGAAATGTCTTCGGACAGCGCTGGCTCTTCGGCTTGGAAACGGAGATGAGCACCGCAACCCTAGGGTCGGACTCAACTGGCTTTCGAGCAAGGGAACCTTTACCTTTATAGAATACCATACTCCTAAGTAGCATGTCAGCTCTGATAGAATTATATCAACAGTGGTGGAAGATTTTAAGATGTTGGGATCCAGGCCGCTGGTGGGGTCGGCCACAAAGAAGGGGGCGCCTACCGCCTCAACCAAAAGCCCGGCGGAAGAGCTCCATCTTGCAGGCCTTGTAATAGATCCTGCAGGACCCTGATCTCACTTGAGAGCTCATTCCATCAGGTAGGGGCCAGGGCCGAAAAGAGGGAGGAGGAGGAGATTGGATTTATGCCCTGTCCTTCTGAAGCTCGCTGACGTCACCTCACCACAGAGCCAGTTTGGTGTCGTGGTTAAGTGCTCTAATCTGGGAGAACCGGGTTTGATTCCCCACGCCTCCACTGGAAGCTGCTGGATGACCTTGGGCAAGCCATAGTTCTGACAAGAGCTGTCCTTGAAAAAGAGCCGTTTCTGTCAGTGCTCTCTCAACCCCACCGACCTCACAGGGTGTCTGTTGTGGGGAGGGGAAGGGAAAGGAGTTTGGAAGCCGCTCTGAGGCTCCCTTGGGTAGTGAAGGGCGGGGTATAAATCCAATCTCCTCCTCCTCCTCCTCTTCTTCTACCTCTTTCTCCACTTGCACCTGCTGGATGGCCTTGGGCAAGCCATAGTTCTGATAAGAGCTGTCCTTGAAAAAGAGCCGTTTCTGTCAAGAGCTCTCTCAGCCCCACCGACCTCACAGGGTGCCTGTTGTGGGGAGAGGAGGGGAAAGGAGTTTGGAAGCCACTCTGAGGCTCCCTTGGGTAGTGAAGGGCGGGCTATAAATCCAATCTCTTCTTCTTTTAACTCACAGGGTGTCTGTTGTGGGGAGGGGAAGGGAAAGGAGTTCGTAAGCTGCTCTGAGACACCTTTGGGTAGTGAAGGGCGGGGTATAAATCCAATCTCTTCTTCTCCTCTTTGTGCTGAGAAGCACATTTAGGAGCAGGGAAAATAATGCCCTCATGTGCACACATGCAGAGCTGCAGCTGGGAGGACCCTGCCTTGGCTCAGCTCGGCTCAGGGTGCACGCATGCAGCTTCCGAAGGCCACGGAGTGTTTCCTCAGCGAGAGAAAGGGAGGCCGAAGGGGCAGGGAGGGGTGAACCCCATCACTCTCTGAGTTCCTGCTACACCCCACCCTGGCTCTCGGAGCTTCCTGGGTGGCATTCGCCTCCGAGGTGCAGTTGCCTCCTGCCTAGTGATCTGCTTTGCAGATGAGCACGGGGCTCTCCTTGCTCACAGAGTCTTTCTTGATGTTGCTAGAGCACCCGGGGGTGGCGCCAGGGCATTATACCCCTTGGGGTCCTTCCACTCTCCAAACTCTAATTCTCCCCAAGCTCCACCCCAAATTTATAAGGACATCAGAAGAGCCCTGCTGGATCAGGCCAGTGGTCCATCTAGTCCAGCATCCTGTCTCACACAGTGGCCAACCAGTTCCTCTGGAGGGCCAACAACAGGGCAGAGAGGCTGAGGCCTTCATCAGAACATCAGAAGAGCCCTGCTGGATCAGGCCAGTGGTCCATCTAGTCCAGCATCCTGTCTCACACAGGGGCCAACCAGTTCCTCTGGAGAGTCAACAACAGAACATGGAGGCTGAGGCCTTCCCCTGAGAAGAACATCAGAAGAGCCCTGCTGGATCAGACCAGTGGTCCATCTAGTCCAGCATCCTGTCTCACACAGTGGCCAGCCAGTTCCTCCGGAGGGCCAACAACAGGGCACAGAGGCCGGGGCCTTAAAAAGAGCCCTGCTGGATTATCAGACCAGTGGCCTATCTAGTCCAGCATCCCATCTCAAACAGTGGCCAACCAGTTCCTCCAGAGAGCCAACAACAGGTCATAGAGGCTGAGGCCTTCAGAAGAACTTCAGAAGAGCCCTGCTGGGTCAGACCAGTGAGGGTCCATCCAGTCCAGCATCCTGTATCACACAGTGGCCAACCAGTTCCTCTGGATGGACAACAACAAGGCATAGAGCCTGAGGCCTTCCCTTGCTGTTGCCTCCTGGCACTGGTATTCAGGGTATTCACAAGGGTTCTGTTGTTAGAGAATCAACATGGAATGTTTCCTTCAAGAGTTGATAAGTAGTCATTGGTAAGAATTGGGATTGCTACAGCCTCAGACAAAGCAAATATTGTGAAACGAATTGTTTACATTGTGCAGCATTCGTTAGCGTGTGAGTGATTATAGAAGAAAATTTTCTACAGAATTGCTTCAGTAAACGTCTTTGCAACTTATCTTTATCAACTCTTTGCTATTTTTTGTCACGGATGGTGTTTTTGGTATTCCACTGCCTGGAGGTTGGCAAGTCTAATTGACTGGCCTGTCCAACTGCTCTGGAGCAGGTCACCTACATCTGATGCCTTCCCCCAACCCATTCTTGCCTTGGCGTTGTCACAAGCTGACTTTCCTACCTTCACGCCCTGACTGTCCATTTATCCTCTGGCAACACCTAGCATCCCACAGGCACTCCATAAAGGAAAGCACGGGGAAGCCATAATTGTATGCCACCTTCACGGATGGCACGGATGCCCCTCCGCTTCCGGCGTTTCATGGCTCCTTCTCTCTGATGTGTTATTTATTTGTCATACTTCCTACCTACATTGTCTGTGCCGTAAGGAGCATCTGAAGAACTGCAAGATCCCTTACATGGACCGGGGGACGGGGGGCTGTGCAGCTTACCTGGCTGCTTCTTGCTCTGACTGAGGGCTGCTGGGAGCAGGGGGCGGGGCTTGTTGCATGTGCCCGCCCCCTGGGCTCTTTACTGCCGGAGCTCCGCTCCTGTGCGCTCCGGCAGGAAATGACCCCTGCACAGCACAAAGACTAAAAGCAGCTTTCAATAATCATCAAAGCTGTTAAAAGTGTATTGATGCAAATTGTGATTATTAACGATACCCACTTACCTGCTTCATTAGAATCAGTAGTACTGGAATTAGAGTTCATAGAACTAGACTGAAGGAGTACACAGATGCAGACTGCAATATTGATTGCGGTCGCCAGGATTTCCATCGCGCAATTCTGGAAAACAAAAGAAGCTCCATCTTTATACTGCTGGCAAAACAAACTTTGGGAATACTTCGTACTTAGTCGAATCTCTAAGAGCACCTTTGAGGAAAAGACAGCAAGTAAACTCAACTTATTTCAAGCGACCTGGTTTCCTATATTAGAATATCTGGCAAACAGTGGCATTGTACCAAAGAATCCTTTTTATGAGGAACTGTTACATTTTTAAGATACTGCATGATATACAACTGTATGTTACACTACTTCTAAAACTTTTAGTTACCCAAAAGAAATGGTTTTTTATATGCTCGTCTAGTTATGTTATGTTATATATATTGATATTCGGTTAATAATTGTATTGTTGTTTGTTTGTATATGAAAATAAAAATAATAAATTTTAAAAAAAACTGTTAAAAGTGGCTTAAAATGTAACAATCAGTAACGAGGGCATTAAAGGCTTCAGTAGATAAGATAAAATCGACTTTTAAAGGCCCTCCAGAGTAAATGGGCTTTTAATGATCACCAGAAAACAAGGAGAGATGGATGGAGTTCATTTAGGGCTACCCGATCCTTCCAGCCACTAGTGGGGGGGCAGGGTTGCCATCTCCAGGTGGGGAGACTCCTGGAGATTTGGGGATGGAGCCTGGGGAGGACGGGAACCTCAGTGGGGTACAATGCCATAGAGTCCACCCTCCAAAGCATCCATTTTTCTTCAAGGGAACTGATCTCTGTAGTCTAGAGATGAGCTATAATTCTGGGGGATCCCCAGGTCCCACCTGGAGGCTGGCATCCCTAAACTCAATAGGGAATTCCACAACCCCATGGCGATAGCTAAAAAGACCCTGCCTGATTACCCACCGGTCTTATGGTGGATAATGAAAGTTCCCTGGCAGGTTTCTCATGGGAAGCAAAAGCCAAATGGATTGTACAAACACGAGTACGTTGCTTCATTTTCCCTTACTTGGTATCGTATGAGAACGTTAGCTGTACTTGGCAGAAGACGACGGTGAGGTTGGTGCAAAGCAAGGGTCATTTCATAGAAAATGAGGTGCAGGAGCTCATTAGCATAACTCATTTGCATGTGCCACACCCCCTGACATCGCCGGAAGTGTGTCAGAAGGCAACACCCACCACTCAGGCTCCACTGGACTGTTTTGGATTGCTAGCTATTGGGGGGGGGGGGAACGTGCAGCTCTGTCCTCGCAGAGGAGGGAGAGCTTGTGCCTGAATAAAACTTGGTCTTAAAGGTGCCACTGGACTGTTTTGGACCTCTGAAGTCCCTCCCCAGTTTGGTGTCGTGGTTAAGTGCGCAGACTCTAATCTGGGAGCACCGGATTTGATTCCCCCCCACTCCTCCACTTGCAGCTGCTGGTGTGACCTTGGGCCAGTCACAAGTTCTCTCCGAAATGTTCTCTCAGGAGCAGTCCTCAAGAGAGCTCTCTCAGCCCCGCCTACCTCACAGGGTGTCTGTTGTGGGGGGGGGGGTGGAAGGGAAAGGAGTTTGTAAGCCGCTCTGAGACTCCAAATGAAGGGTGGTGTATAAATCCAATCTCTTCTCCTCCTCCTCCTCCTCCTCCTCCTCCTCCCCTCCCTCCCCAAATCCTGCCCTCCTCAGATTCAACCCCAAAAATCTCCAGGTAGTTCCCAGGCTGGAGTTGGCAACCCTCAGGTCTGAGTCTGTGCCTTCCAGTGTATTTGATAAAGTGTGCGTGCACACAGAACCTTCTAAGCACCGATTCAGTGCTGCGTCATGGCGTTTCTTCCTTTCCAAGGCGCTCCGCAAGGCATGTCTGTCTTCCCTCTTTGGCTTATGGTCGCCTCC
Source organism: Gekko japonicus (assembly GCF_001447785.1). NCBI lineage: Eukaryota > Metazoa > Chordata > Lepidosauria > Squamata > Gekkonidae > Gekko > Gekko japonicus. Next base: position 762,382 of record NW_015168658.1, on the reverse strand, counting down.
TTGAAATCTCGATCTTATCTGGCCCTTCCGGCTCCAGGGCCCCATTTTTATTTGCTTCCTCACCGATGGCCATCTTCGTTTATTGCCATCCTTCGTGTAATGCTGTTTTGTCACCCAGCTTCCAGGACTCTGTTCCTGGAAAAATCCATTTCAAATTTTCTAAGTAAGCAATCAAGAATACGGCCCAGGTGGCTTTGGATGCCTGACTTGCAGCGCAAGAAAAGATGCATTTCACATGCACAGCGGGAGGGAACAAACAAAACTTGGTATGGCTCCTAAGAGAGCTGGGCATGACCCATTTGTTTTATAGGTTCAGGCGGTTGGAGCAGCAGAACAGAGTTTGAGTCCAGTGACACCTTTAAGACCAACAAAGTTTTATTCAAGGTATAAGTGCAACTTAGGTTATTTTATTGCAACTGCAATTTTTAAAAAGGCCAACACTATGCTGGGGATTATTAGGAAGGGAACTGAAAACAAATCAGCCAGTTTCATCATGCCCCTGTGTAAATCAATGGTGCGACCTCGTTTGGAGTACTGTGTGCAATACTGGTCACCACACCTCAAAAAGGATATTATAGCAGTGGAAAAAGTGCAGAAAAGGGCAACTAGAATGATCAAAGGATTGGAACACTTTCCCTATGAAGAAAGGTTAAGGCGCTTGGGACTCTTTAGCTTGGAGAAACAACGGCTGAGGGGTGACATGATCGAGGTTTATAAGATTATGCGTGGGATAGAGCAGGTTGAGAAAGAAGTCCTTTTCTCCCCTTCTCACAATACAAGAACTCGTGGGCACTCCATGAAATTGCTGAGCGGTCAGGTTAGAACAGATAAAAGGAAGTCCTTCTTCACCCAAAGAGTGATTCACACATGGAATTCACTGCCACATGGCTACAAGCATGAACGGCTTCAAGAGGGAATTGAATAAACATCTGGAGCAGAAGTCTATCAGTGGCTATTAGCCACAAGAAATAGATGGGAACTCTCAGTCTGGGGCAAGTGATGCTTTGTATTCTTGGTGCCTGGGTGGGAGGGCTTCTGCTGGACCTCCTGATGGCACCTGGTATTCTAGGCCAATGTGTAAGAAGAGTGTTGGACTAGATGGGCCATTGGCCGGATCCAACATTGGCTTCCCTTATGTTCTTAAGTGTGCCAGCCAGTTTGGCATAGTGGTTAGAAGCGCGGACTCTGGGAGAACCAGGTTTGATTCCCCACTTCTCCGCTTGCACCTGGCTGGATGACCTTGGGCAAGCCGTAGTTCTGATAAGAGCTGTCCTTGAAAAAGAGCAGTTTCTGTCAGAGCTCTCTCAGCCTTACCAACCTCACAGGGTGTCTGTTGTGGGGAGGGGAAGGGAAAGGAGATTGTGAGCCGCTCTGAGACACCTTTGGGTAGTGAAGGGTGGGGTATGAATCCAATGTCCTCTTCCTCCTCCTCCTCCTCCTCTTCTTCTCCTCCTCCTCCTCTCCCTCCATGGACAGCTTTTAAGTGACGGGTGCTGTGCGGGGTAGTCCCAAGCCCCCTCCCCTCAGGATGAGAAGTCTTGGTGTCCAGGGAGCCCAAATTAGGGAAGGGAGGGGAGGGGGGTGCTCCAACTCAAATTGTATCCCGTGGGTGGCTTTGCGATAGAAGCAAACCTCCTGGGCAGAGGGATGATATCTCTCTGTTCCCTGTAGGGCCTCGCACTTTTGTCCGCATTACCTCGATGTTAGATAGCAATTGGAGAAAGAGTTTCCAAGCCTATGGGGGTATGTTACCTGGATCTGGATGTCCTCTGGCTAGTACAAAATAGATAGTACAAGAACGTCATGAGAAGATGGGGAACCAGTCTAGTAAGGATCCAAGCATACCTTCCTCCATAAGGTTCGGAGGCCAGGTTTTAAAAGCTGTAAACAGCTATTTTTATCGGTTGGCACGAAACCCAAAGCGCACGGACAAAATCAGCAAAACACCTTTTATTAGGTCCCACCACAAGGCATTGTTCAAGACAGAGGTCATTTCCCACAGGAGCGCACAGGAGCGGAGCTCCGGCAGTAAAGAGCCCAGGGGGCAGGCACATGCAACAAGCCCCACCCCTTGCTCCCAGCAGCCCTCGGTCAGAGCAAGAAGCAGCCAGGTAAGTTGCAGAGCCCCACCTGGCCCCCCGGCCCAAAACAGTCTAGGGTTGCGGTGCTCATCTCCGTCTCCAAGCCAAAGAGCCAGCGCTGTCCGAAGACGTTTCCGTGGTTATGTGGCCGGCATGACTAAACACCAAGGCGCACGGAACGCTGCTACCTTCCCACCGAAGTGGTCCCTATTTATCTACTTGCAATTTCTTGCTTTCGAACTGCTAGGTTGGCAGGAGCTGAAACTAGAGACGGGAGCTCACTCCGTCATGCGGCACCCGGGTCTCGAACTGCTGAACTACCGACCTTCCACAGCCTGAAGTTCAGCGTCTTAACCACTTGAGCCACCGCAGCTCCTCTTCTCCCTCTTGCCCAGGTGGAAAAGCTGATCAGATTAAACCCAACATTCATGTACGGGGAGATGGTATGTTGCCGGCTCCAGGTTGGGAAATACCTGGATGTTTTGTGGGTGGAGCCTGAGAAGGGTGGAGTTTTGGGAGGGGAGGGACTTCAGTGGTGTGTAATGCCATAGGGTCCGCCTTCCAAAGCAGCCATTTTGTCCCGGTGAACCGATCTGTGTTGCCTGGAGATCGGTTGTAATCCCCGGAGCTCTCCAGATGGCGCCTGGAGGTTGGCAACCCTAGGAGAGACAGTTGGATGATGCCAGGGGTTCCATCAGGCAGAGTCCACCTAAAGTTGCCAGCTTCCAGTTGGGGCCTGGAGATCTCCTGGAATTACACCCGATCCCTAGAGTACTGAGCTCAGTTCCCCTGGAGGAAACGGCTGTTTTGGAGGGTAGAGAGTACAGTGCTCTACCCCACTGAGTTTCTCCCCTAGCCACTGTGGTGTAGTGGTTAAGAGAAGTGGGCTCTAATCTAGAGAACTAGTGAGTTGATTCCCGACTCCGCCTCCACATGGAGCCTGCTGGGTGACCTCGGATCAGTCACTATTCTCTCAGAACTCTCTCTCTCTGCCCCACCTGCCTCGCGAGGTGCAGAGTGGAAGGGAATGGGATTGTAAGACGCTTTAAGAACATAAGAACATAAGAGATGCCAATGTTGGATCAGGCCAAGGCCCATCCAGTCCAACACTCTGTATCATAAGAACATAAGAACATAAGAGATGCCAATGTTGGATCAGGCCAAAGGCCCATCCAGTCCAACACTCTGTATCCCACAGTGGCCAGAAATACCAGTGCCATCAGGAGGTCCACCAGTGGGGCCAGGACATTAGAAGCCCTCCCACTGTTGACCCCCCCCCCCAAGCACCAAGATGACAGAGCATCACTTGCCCCAGAGTCCCTATCCATACCTTGTGGCTAATAGCCACTGATGGACCTCTGCTCCATATGCTTATCTAATTCCCTTTTGAAGCCGTCCATGCTTGTAGCTGCCACCACTTCCTGTGGCAGTGAATTCCAAGTGTTAATCACTCTTTGGGTGAAGAAGTACTTCCTTTTATCCGTTCTAACCCGACAGCTCAGCAATTTCATGGAGTGCCCACGAGTTCTTGTATTGTGAGAAAGGGAGAAAAGTACCTCTTTCTCTACCTGCTCTTTCCCATGCATAATCTTATAAACCTCAATCATGTCACCCCTCAGTCGTCGTTTCTCCAAGCTAAAGAGCCCTAAGCGCCTTAACCGTTCCTCATAGGGAAAGTGTTCCAACCCTTTTATCATTCGAGTTGCCCTTTTCTGCACTTTTTCCAAAGCTATAATATCCTTTTTAAGGTGTGGTGACCAGAATTGCACACAGTATTCCAGATGAGGTCGCACCATTGATTTATATAGCGGCATTATGATATTGGCTGATCTGTTTACAATACCCTTCCTAATAATCCCCAGCATAGCATTGGCCTTCTTTATTGCAGTCACACACTGTCTCGACATTTTCAGTGAGTTATCTACTACAACTCCAAGATCTCTCTCTTGATCAGTCTCTGCCAGTTCAGACCCCATCAACGTGTATTTATAGTTAGGATTTTTGGCTCCAATGTGCATCACCTTGCACTTGGCCACATTGAACCCCATTTGCCATGTTGACGCCCACTCGCCCAACTTTGACAGATCCCTTTGGAGTGCCTCACAATCCTCACTGGTTTTCACCACCCTGAACAACTTCGTATCATCCGCAAATTTAGCCACTTCACTGCTTACTCCCAACTCCAAATCATTAATGAACAAGTTAAAAAGCAGTGGACCAAGTACTGATCCCTGTGGTACCCCACTGCTTACACCCCTCCACTGGGAGAACTGCCCATTTATACTCACTCTCTGTTTTCTATTAATTAGCCAGTTTTTGATCCATAAAAGGACTTGTCCTTTTATCCCATGATTTTTGAGCTTGCTTAGGAGCCTTTGATGAGGAACTTTATCAAAAGCTTTCTGGAAGTCAAGGTAAACAATATCTATTGGATCCCCCTTGTCCACATGTTTGTTCACCCCCTCAAAGAACATTAACAGGTTAGTGAGACAAGATCTTCCCTTACAGAACCCATGTTGAGTCTGCCTCAATAGGTTTTGTTCATCTATGTGCCTACTAATTCTTTCCTTAATAATGGTTTCCACCAATTTACCCGGTATCGACGTCAGACTGACTGGCCTGTAATTTCCCGGATCTCCTCTGGAACCCTTTTTAAAGATGGGAGTGACATTAGCTACCTTCCAGTCCTCAGGAATGGAGGCTGATTTTAAGGAGAGATTACATATTTTTGTCAGGAGATCCACAAGTTCACAATTGAGTTCTTTCAGAACTCTTGGATGTATGCCATCTGGGCCTGGTGATTTATCAGTTTTTAAGTTGTTTATCAGTTTTAGGACCTCCTCTCTCGTCACCTCAATCTGACTCAGGTCTTTCAACACCCCTCCCGAACTCAGCGGCTCTGGAGTGGGCAAGCACCTCTCATCTTCCACAGTGAAGACGGAGGCAAAAAATGCATTTAGCTTCTCAGCCATTTCCCTATCATCCTTCAGTACTCCTTTTACCCCTTGGTCATCCAAGGGCCCCACTGCCTCCCTGGCTGGTTTCCTGTTTCTAATGTATTTGAAGAAAGTTTTATTGTTGGTCTTTACATTTTTTGCTATATGCTCCTCATATTCCCTTTTTGCATGCCTGACCACAGACTTGCATTTTATTTGCCATAGCCTGTGTTCTGTTTTATCAGCCTCACTGTGACTAGCTTTCCACCGCTTAAAGGAATCCTTTTTACCTTTTACAGCTTCCATTACTTTGTTTGTTAACCATGTAGGCTTTTTCTTATACCTGTTTGTGCCTTTCCTAACCTGCGGAATATATTTTATTTGAGCTTCTAGAATTGTAGTTTTAAACAGTTTCCAAGCTTCCCCAATGGTTTTGACCCTTTCTACTTTTCCCTTCAGTTTCCTCCCCACATGTCCCCTCATATCAGAAAAATTACCCCTTTGGGGCTTGTTGCATGTGCCCACCCCCTGGGCTCTTTACTGCCAGAGCTCCTGTGTGCTCCTGCAGGAAATGACCCCTGCTTGTAACTTTGGTCACACTGTAAGAAGGCAAAACTCACTGAAAAAGACAATAATGCTAGGGAAAGTTAAAGGCTGGAGGAAAAAGAGGAAGACCCAGCATGAGACAGACTCGATCAAGGGAGAACATAAGAACATAAGAACATAAGAGATGCCAATGTTGGATCAGGCCAAAGGCCCATCCAGTCCAACACTCTGTATCCCACAGTGGCCAGAAATACCAGTGCCATCAGGAGGTCCACCAGTGGGGCCAGGACATTAGAAGCCTCCCACTGTTGCGCCCCCCCCAAGCACCAAGATGACAGAGCATCACTTGCCCCAGAGCCCCTATCTATACCTTGTGGCTAATAGCCACCGATGGACCTCTGCTCCATATGCTTATCTAATTCCCTTTTGAAGCCGTCCAGCCTTGTAGCCACCACCACTTCCTGTGGCAGTGAATTCCAAGTGTTAATCACTCTTTGGGTGAAGAAGTACTTCCTTTTATCCGTTCTAACCCGACCGCTCAGCAATTTCATGGAGTGCCCACGGGTTCTTGTATTGTGAGAAAGGGAGAAAAGTACCTCTTTCTCTACCTGCTCTTTCCCATGCATAATCTTATAAACCTCAATCATGTCACCGCTCAGTCGTCATTTCTCCAAGCTAAAGAGCCCTAAGCGCTTTAACCTTTCCTCATAGGGAAAGTGTTCCAACCCTTTTATCATTCGAGTTGCCCTTTTCTGCACTTTTTCCAAAGCTATAATATCCTTTTTAAGGTGTGGTGACCAGAATTGCACACAGTATTCCAGATGAGGTCGCACCATTGATTTATATAGCGGCATTATGATATTGGCTGATCTGTTTACAATACCCTTCCTAATAATCCCCAGCATAGCATTGGCCTTCTTTATTGCAGTCACACACTGTCTCGACATTTTCAGTGAGTTATCTACTACAACTCCAAGATCTCTCTCTTGATCAGTCTCTGCCAGTTCAGAACCCATCAACGTGCTTTAGAATCCTCAAAGTACAGGAAAGTGGGGTATAAAAACCTACTCTTCTTCTTCTAACTCCACCCACCCCAGGCTCCACTCCCAAATCCCCAGGAATTACCCAAGCTAGAGATGGGGGAGGAGGAGGAGACTGGATTTAAACCCCACCCTTCACTCGGAGTCTCAGAGCGGCTGACAAACTCCTTTCCCTTCCCCTCCCCTGTGAGGTAGGCGGGGCTGAGAGAGCTCTTG
>NW_015168658.1:755057-755505 GCF_001447785.1 Gekko japonicus | reverse complement strand
AGGTCATCCAGCAGGTGCAAGTGGAGGAATGGGGAATCAAACCCGGTTCTCCCAGATTAGAGTCTGCACACTTAACCACTACACCAAACGCTATCTACAACCCAATTTAACCAGATATATGGATTTAACTTTAAGCTACCATTAGTGATTTGGGAGAGGGCCGTGACTCAGTGGAAGAGCCTCTCCTTGGCATGCAGAAGGTCCCAGGTTCAATCCCCACCATCTCCAGTTAAAAGAACCAGGTAGGAGGGGATGGGAAAGACCTCCGCCTGAGACCCTGGAGAGCTGTAAAGAGGGGGCGTGGCTCAGCGGTAGAGCCTCTGCTTGGCATGCAGAAGGTCCCAGGTTCAATCCCCGGCATCTCCAGTTAGAAAGGACCAGGCAGGAGGTGATGGGAAAGACCTCTGCCTAAGACCCTGGAGAGCTGTAAGGAGGGGCTGTGGCTCAG
>NW_015168658.1:754222-754855 GCF_001447785.1 Gekko japonicus | reverse complement strand
AGGTGATGGGAAAGACCTCTGCCTGAGACCCTGGAGAGCTGTAAAGAGGGGGCGTGGCTCAGCGGTAGAGCCTCTGCTTGGCATGCAGAAGGTCCCAGGTTCAATCCCCGGCATCTCCAGTTAGAAAGGACCAGGCAGGAGGTGATGGGAAAGACCTCTGCCTAAGACCCTGGAGAGCTGTCAAGAGGGGCCGTGGCTCAGTGGCAGAGCCTCTGCTTGGCATGCATCTCCAGTTAAAAAGGACCAGGGAGTAGTTGATGTTAAAGACCTCTGCTTGGGACCTTGGAGAGCCACTGCCAGGCCGAGCAGGCAATACCGATTCAGTCTGATTCACTGTCTGGTTCAGTATAAGGCAGCTTCATGTATTTTCATGTGTGGCTTCAATGGAGCCAGCACAGCTTAAGAAACAGAAATGTTTTCAAGTTTCAACCCAACAGGGTTTTACCTCTGGTTGATTGTTGTTTTCACACTAGTCAGTTTTGCCGGCGACAGAGCTTTCTCTCCATGGTGCGGAGGGGAAAAACACACACACGCGCACACAGTCTCTCCACTGACATTTCCTGAGCAGTGATGTTTGTGTGCCGAAAGCCGTCCACGCTAGTCTTTCCTCCGAGGGCAGGTTTGCCATGCTCT
>NW_015168658.1:752906-754045 GCF_001447785.1 Gekko japonicus | reverse complement strand
ACTCTCCAACTCTCTCTCTCTCGCGCTCTCTCTCTCTCTCTCTCTCTCTCTCTCTCTCTCTCTGAAGAGCAAAGATGCCTTTTTGGCACCCGAGGACTGGAGAGAGCTTGGGGGCAAGGGCCCCTGAGTAATATTTTGCTTCTGGGGAGAATTCAAGAGCAGAATGGGGCACTCTGTGTGTGTGTGTGTGTGTGTGTGTGAGAGAGAGAGAGAGAGAGAGAGAGAGAGAGAGAGAGAGAGGAGGGATCAGAGAGGGTATACCAAGTTAAGACAAAGAGAGAGGCATCCCATTCAAGGAGAGAACACCCACACACCCTTAGAGTGAAGTAGCACACACACACACACACACACACACACACACCTGTCCAGGCATGCTGAGTCACTCACCCCAGCAACCAGGATTCGGTTCCTCAGTGGAACAAGCTTCCTGGGGAGGTGGTGGGCTCCTCTTCTTGGGAGGTTTTCAAGCAGAGGCCAGATGGCCATCTGACAGCAATGCAGATTCTGTGAACTTGGGCAGACCCTGAGAAGGAGGGCAGGAAGGGTTGCCTCAGCGCTTGGTTCTCGTGGCCCTTTCTTACACGCCCAGGGAAATGCTGATCGCCATTCTGGGGTCAGGAAGCCATTCTTCTCCAGGCCGGTTTGGCCAGGGATCCTGGAGACTTCTTGTCATCTTCTGGGCGTGGAGCAGCGGTCACTGGGGTGTGTGGAGGAAGGGGAATTTGTGAATTTCCTGCATTGTGCCAGGGGTTAGACTAGATGACCCTGGAGATCTCTTCCCACTCTGTGATTCTGATTCTTTGACAAAACTGCCGAGTGCTTTGGAAGAAAAGGAGGTAGGGAAATGCCTTCTGCAGAGTCAGACCACTGATCCTTCTAGCCAGGGGTCATTTCGTAGAAAAAGAGGTGCAGAGGGCTCATTAGCATAACTTATTAGCATATGCCATAACTTATTAGCATATGCATATCACCAGAAGTGTGTCAGAAGGCAACACCCACCACTCATGCTCCACTGGACTCTTTTGGATTGCTAGCTCTTGGGGGGGGGGACGTGCAGATCTGTCCTCGCAGAGGAGGGAGAGCTTGTACCCGAATAAACCTTGGTCTTAAAGGTGCCACTGGACTGTTTTGGATTGCTA